>NW_015505421.1:1025874-1118313 GCF_001515645.1 Sinocyclocheilus grahami
ATGTACTAAACATGAGTGGAATTTGCACCGCAGCGCCCCCACACATGGATGCTCATGACAAGAATAGCATGTATAGTTATCTTTATTGAAGTGAATTAGGTTTAAATCGCCGTCATGCATGAATGAATGATATTTTTGCAATTTTACACATAATAATCCACGATGATCACATTACACAAAACTGAAATGTGCAAAATGTGTTATTTTGACTGCACATTGTCAATATTTTTTGAGACCCCCCAAAATTTCACAAATCACGTTTTCAGGGGAGCTCATGTCTTATTAAGGGAGCCAAGCTCCCCCTAGCTACCCCGTAGTTCGCACCCTGACTTTAAGTATTTGCTATTGACTGTTCAAATACGGAGTTTTGCGCATCGTGTGTGTGTGTGTGTGCGCGCGCGCGAGCGAGAGAGAGAGAGCGAGACACATCACAGTGGAGTCAGCTGTCTTAACCGTGGCTTGTGTACTGCAAACACATATTCATCACTGTGTCTGTCACAAGACTCTGTTCCCCTTTCGGGCTCTGTCTTTACATTTATTTTGAAAGATGAAGCTCGCGATTATGGTAAGGGGCGTTACATTTCCGACGAGTGCTTGCGGTGTTCAGCCAATCACAATGCACTGGGTCAGCTGGCCAATCAGAGCAGACTGGCTTGTTGGAAGGAGGGACTTTGTAGAAAACTAAGCGTTTGAGAGAGGTGGGGCATAGAGGACCTACAGTAATGTACAGTATTTGAAAAATAATGTGTTTTTTGAACGTTAAAGCATGTCAACATATTCTGTTACACGAAATACACAAAATAATGATCTTTAAAAAAGCATCATATGACCCCTTTAAATCATTTATTCAAACGATTAATTAAACAACACTGATTCAGTTGGTAACAAAAGAAGTTATGAGTAAGTCAGTAAATTATTTACTCATACGATTCATTTAGCAACATTTATGCTCTATTCCATTCTGAAGGGCTCATCCCAATGCGTTACTCCCTGCAGTTCAAATTCAAAATACTGGAGAGAGGGTTTCTCCCGCACCCTCCTCCTCAGACTCGACGTTCACGCAGGTTGCCAGGTTGAGGACAGGCAGCAGAAATAAGCGCAATTGACAGTGGAAGGCATCGAGCCTTACACTGTAAGTTGATCAGTTGATTTTTCCATGTTTTTATATGCCTCTGTTTAGGGGTGATTCCGAATAGTCGAAGATTCGATGCTTCGATAGGAGGAGCCTGATTCGACTACCAATCTCACAGTCGAATATTCGCGGGGTGTTATGATCATGCCATTTTGGCTATATGGGGGTGCTCAAATGTCTGATTTCACATAGAGCTATTGGTTTTCTCCCAATAATTTAATATACAGCCTATTAAAATAATGCTGTAAATAAGAATCTGAAGCTTCAAATAAATATTTTAACGTGCGTGAATAAATCCAACCACCCCAATAGATTTAAGTTTCACTTTCCATAATCCGTGACCGACAGAGCAGTTTGGCGGCAGGGATTTAAAACTTTAACAAGACTCAAATTGACACAGACAGAGTGAAAGACTGGATTTTTTCGAACAGGTAGGGTACAAGTGATTTCAAAACATTTCAGCCGGTTTATATATATATCGTGTATATATTATTTATCTTGTATAAGATGCATTTTGTTGAGTTGTGCTACAGTAAAGCACTTCATTGTAGTACCACGGTGATTATCTCTTCAGTGCGCAGCGCAAGCAGGACAAATAACAATGCAGAATATTAATAACTATGACTGGGACTGTCTTACGCATAATTATAATGAAATCACTATTATAATAAAACACTGTGAATTTTTTGAGTTTAGTTGCTGTGTTTCTGCACATTGTTGCGTGAAGAACGTGTCCACAAAAGGAGTTCATTCAGAGCCACGCAGACACGTTCATGTGCATTCGGGGCATTTTGTGCAGATAGCCTATAAGTCGTAATATTAACGTTATGTTGTAGAAATAACAAAGCGTATTCTATATGAGATAAATGATGTGTTAAATCCCATTGATTAAAAAACTGCTATCAAATGCGTCATTCTACAGGTCAATGCAGAACATTCATAACTACTGTCATATACATAATGTTATAATGAGAGCACTATTGTAAAAAAAAAAAACCATTTTGGCTATATGGGGGTGCTCAAATGTCTGATTTCACATAGAGCTATTGGTTTTCTCCCAATAATTTAATATACAGCCTATTAAAATAATGCTGTAAATAAGAATCTGACCCCGTTTGTATCTGCAAAGTGTCCGTTACACATTTTCCCTGTGTGTTAACGTAATTATGACTGTCGAATGTCTGACTTGACTCTTGGTAACGTATTTTGCCCAGCCCCCAAAACATATGATTCGACTATCAGTCAATATTGGCAAGATTCGAAAATTGCGATTCGACTATGTAAATCCTTAACCCCTACCTCTGTTCATAGAGCTTTTTAGATGAATGTCAAGGCTTTTTAGGTTGGGTAGAATCTGCAATCTCTGACCCTGTCCATTTGGTGGCTTCCATGGCTGCAACTGGCAAACCCGGGTGTCAAAAACTATTGAGTAAATTGACAGTGGGTGGAATCACACGGACCAATACAAAAATGCACATTCCGACACAGAACTCTTCATTTCTAAGTAGAATACCTGCTGTGTAGCATTGTTTTTCAGAGAAACAAGTATGTATGTGAACTTGTTGTGAACAACGTTTCCTAAATATCTGCAAACACATGATGGTATTTTTATACTTTACAGTCAAGAAATTACATACAGCACCTTTAAACCTGAGCACAAAATCCTTCATTCTAAAGGGCCCTTTGAAGTGGTCAGTTTTGAACATTTTGGTTTGGAATGCCCCCTCAATATGGCAGCCATGATTGTTCTCACTCCGAAGTGCCCTTCGGTGGCAGATTTAGCCCGTTTGGAACACAGTGTGATTCATTCTGGCATTAAAACGTAAAACATTAATTTATAGCATATTTTTCTTTGTTTATCTGTCTAAATTGCTTTATCTGTCTGTATTGCTTCAATTGCTTAATATAAAATAAAGAAATGAATATAAATGCACTTAACTGGGGAAAAAAACTATTTATTCAGTAACGATAATGATGTGTTGCTAACTACTACTGTATAAAAGCATTGTCACACTCACACTTGTGCTGCAGTTCTAAGTAAAAGCTGATAAGCCTATTTCTTTTGCTGTCCTAACTATGTATGCTTATGGTTTGTTGAAGTGCATTGCCAGTTGAAATGCACTGCTCTAGAAGTGTAAAATGCACAGCACTGGTCTGTGTTCAAACTTATCTTGAATGTAACGGTGTATGCATCTGTATCATTCCTGAATGTTTTAGCAGATTCTCGGTCTGGCTTCCCTCTCACAGAGACTTCGCTACAGCACCACAAACCACACAGCATTTGGATACATTTATACGAACCATAAACTAAAGAGAACCACATGGCTCCATAAGTGTGCTAGGAGACAGACAGCCAGTGGACTGTATCCTTGCTTTGTAAATGGCTCTTCAGAATTGTTACAATGTGGTGTTATAAGACACTCTGCTCACGGCTGGCTGTTTGCCTCATTTATATTTTCACTGATTCTTGAGACATGGGACAAAACACGTCCAGCAATTGTAACTGCTATTAGGTTTAAAAATGAAAATATTTGTGTTATGAGAATGTATTTAACACGATTATCCCCTTCAATTTAATTTTATCATCATTATATAAAATCTGTGACACTTATTGTTTTCTCACTACATCTAAAACTGTGTCAACAGAGAAGGGTTTAATCATTCATATGCAATAAAATGGATAATGTTTTTTAATGATGAAAAATAGCTTTTTTAAGGAGCTTAATAATATCTGATATCAAAGCAAGGATGTTCTTCAATGACACATGCATGTTTCATAAGATTTCAACGTTGTGTCCCCACTTTTTGTCACACAATATTCTAATTAAAGAATTAAATTAAGGAAAACAGAGTGCAGAGCCACTTCAGAGATCTCATGTAAAATCTAAGAATCTTCTCTTGTCAGGAATGATTCTTAAAAAAAATACTGGCTACAATACAAAATGAGGCACTTTGGTCAGACATACTGTACAATATGTTTAGGCAAAAGGAATCCAAAGTCAGAAGGCCCACTTACTTTCAAACAATCACACAAACAGTCCAAAACTTATTTTGTAATTCTGCACGTGTGACCACTGACAAACAAGACACAATTACACGAAATAAGAAAAGGCATCAAAGAATGGTCCTCTCAGACACGATTAACCTCCGCAAAGAGTTCACCAAGCGACACCCAGACATTAGCCTGAGTTATTCAGCTTTCTGCACTCTTCACCCTTTCTGTGTCACAATAACATTCTCACCGTTTGTTGTGTTTGTTTTAATACAGTAATTGATTGATTCAGTGTATTTGATACTTAAAATTAGTACAAATTCAGGTTTTCGTTACCACCATGTCTCAACTCTGTCAGGTCTATGTCATCTCCATCAGATGAATATTTTGATAATATTTCATTATTGTTGGTCATATGTAATAAATGTAATCTGTCTGCTAAAATGAGAATGTTTTGAAATAAAAACATCTTGATTGCTGTTAAAGATAAAGTTAAAATTATATTACACAGTCCAAAGTAAGAAACACAGATGGAAATCTGAAAGTATTTTTGTGGCCTCTGTCATCCTTGGTAAAAATTAGTGTTTATACTTCTTATAGGTCTTGCATAATGTGAGTGAAAATTATTTTGTGTTATTGGTGTCGGATGGTGTTGACAAAATAAGTGATGGCTAGGTAAAAAGCACATTTTGATAAAAAAGAGAAAAGTTGGGAGGTTGTATCAAAGCATAGCTTATTAGCTTAGTACATGTAAGATATATAAATGTAGTTTCATTTGTCTGAGTACAAGGTTTTATTTTATTCAATATATAAGAATCAGTGTTTTAATAGTTCAAGTCATAAGAGTCATTGCCTCTTCTGGTTTATTCTGAATGAGGAGAAATTACATATGCATCTGACAGAGTAAATAACCCCATTAGTGGATGTCCCCCAAAGATGGAGCACAACAGCATGTTCTCTTCTTGTTGTCATGGTAACCTTGTCCCACTATGTCCTCTGTCCATAGACATATGGACAAACACGGCTGGAAAAAGCCTTCTTAAATTCAACAAATGTGTTTCTTTACGCTCTATAACACACCTCTGGCATCTCTGCAGTGATGCTTAGGGATTCTGAGTCGCTCTCTGAAAGCCTGATGGAGCTCAACCAGATCTAAGGGATCCCAGGACTGAATGACTAGAAGTAGAACATGTTCCTGAATCAACCTACTTTACTGGTCCTTCAACAACATTTCTATTAACCCCTTAACTGTCACCTCCGATTTTTGAACATAGACATGAAAGTGCACTATCCAAACTTAAATTGTTATAATTTATGGACGCTTTTGAATACAGGCCTACGGTTGGTCTCTTTTTAAAGAAGACAATCAGCAGATAATTGCAGAAGGGGAATCATTTCAAAATTAAAGAAAAACGAAATGTTTAAATGAAAAAGAAAATGTACTGTACTATTTTTTATTTTATTTAAAATAAATATTTAACAAAATAGTTGTTAATCCAAATTTACTATAAAATTAAAGCGATGTCTAAAGAGTTGTTCCAAATTTGAAGTTGGTATTAATAAAAGGGAGGTTCCTATGCAATTTTGTTTAGACGTTATACCAAAAACAGCCAAAGTTTTAAGTTTTGAGCTTTCAAATGATATATATTTTATGATGACTACTAAAACATATGATGGGGAAAAAGGCAACGAAAAAAACATTTTGTGATAAAGGTCAGAAGAACTCCTGGTGTAGATTTGTTATAATGTCAAAGTGCACTCTTGTCATAAATTAATCTTATTAATGTTCCTACATAATTTGTATAATATATCCTACATAATTTAGTAGTCTTAGACCTTTCCAACAATATATAGTTTGTCATGATTGGATTAAGATTTTATTGTAATATAGTGCAGTAAACTTGATGGACGGGACGGTGAATTTTTGAATTTTCAGTAAATATTGGATATTTAATTATCAAGCCTATTTCCTCTATTTAACATTAAGATTACCTTTACTGTCATCTTACACTCATAAGCTTAATCTTTGAAAACACTAAAAATGTAATAACAGTGTTAAATGTAATCGTTAACCAATCTTAAAATTAATGTCCATTTTTCATACTGTACATTATAATGTGAAACCTGAATTCACAATTAATATTAGTTTATAGTTTTAATTTATTTAGATTTCAAAATGCACTTTAAAACAATTATTGGACTATGTTTTTACAAGAAAATGCTATTTCTTTCTACTTCAAAATGTCATGTGTATTTCAATGTGTTACTTTTTGTAATTATTTGTGATATTCACTAGCAATTTTTGAGTGCTTTTTTTTTCAATGGAGCATACAATTTTAATATAAATAATTGAAAAATGAATGATCGGCTTAATTATTTTAATATCTGTGAATCCTTGTTTGAAAAGCTGTTAGGTTTAGGGTTCAGCAAATATGACCTCTACCAAATATAACCATGACCTCTGTATAAAACCATCATGTCTATGAGATGTCCTTACTTATATAGTGAAACCAACACGTGTGTGTGTGTGCTATGTGGGGAAGTCCCGAGTAGTAGTACAGTAACTGTTAGGTCAGTGGAGAATTATGTGCAATGTCTGGCATGTCCAGTATGCCAGACAGCCATGGACCCCCCATTACAGTCAGGACTGGTTTCATCCAGTTTTCTCTGGTGTCCTGATGCCTTTACTCAGCACTTTTACATAGAGACACGGTAACACACCTGCCTCTGCCTGTCACACACATATATATATATATATACTCTTCCTGACCATCCCACACTAAATTGGCAGCTTTCCCTGCCTACTTGCCCCAACCTGCTCACCATGTACACCCTGCATCTGTCCCCCAGAAGCTTGAATGATTCCCATCCTAATTAGCCACATAAACTCAGCCCACACACACACATATATACACATTCTTCATCTCTCTACCCACTCCTAATTAACCTACAAATCATGAACCCCATGCCCCATCCCAACCAACACACACACACTCACAGCTTGCCACAGACTGGCATCCGTCACAACACCAGACAATCAAAATAACTTCTGCAGCTGTCACAGGACATCTGTTCTGTCACCTGATGCCGGTGATTTTTTAGGTTTATGAAATGCAGAGTCTTGGTTATTTGGGAGAGTTGGGTAAATTTCACAACTAATATTCCTAATTATCTTTCAGGATGTTTATCACCTGAAACAAGAAAGCATCCATAACATGGGGTTATAGAAATGCCACTTTAGGGGTAATATGTATCATGTCAATGTGTTTAATAATTGGGAATATGTAAATGATGTGAATGAAAATAATAATAATAATAATAATAATAATAATAGTGCCATTCTTCTCCTCACCTCTTCATCTTCAAGCCCAGACTCTGGCTTTACCACTCAAGGACATTCACAGAGTTGTCCATAAGCCACTCTTGCATTGTCTTAGTTGTGTGCTTAGGGTCATTGTCCTGTTGGAAGGTAAATCTTCTGCTCAGTCTGAGGTTCTGGATGTTCTGGACTAGGTTTTCATTAAGGCTATCTTGCTGCATTGAGCTTTCCTTCTACTCTGACAAGTTACCCAGTCCCTGCTGCTGAATAACACCCCCACAGCATGAGGCTACTACCAGCACACTTTACTGTTGGGATGCTACTGTGCAGGTGATAAGCATACATGATGCATACATGTCCTCAATACATGATGCTTGGAACCGAGGTTCATCATAACAGAGAATCTTGTTTCTCACAGTCTGAGTGTCATTTAGTTTTTTTTGCTTTTTGCAAATTCCTAGTGGGTTTTCATATGTCTTCACTGAGGAGATAAGATGAGGAGATTGAGTCTGTCCACACCTCCTTAAAGTTAAAGCCCATATTGATGGTGCAGTGATTTTTGTCCTTCTGTGAGTTTCTCCCATCTCCATATTTGATCATGGAGCTCAACTAGAGTGACCGTCAGCTTCTTGTCACCACTCTAACCAAGCCTTCTCCTCAGTTTGGCCAGGAGGCCATCAGCTCTAGGAAGAGTCCTGGATGTTCCAAACTTCTTCCATTAGGGATAATGGAGGCTACATGCTTCTGTGAACCATCAATACAGCAGAATCTTTTTCCTGAACTCCCCAGATCTGTAACTTGATGAACTCCTGCCTCTGAGCTTTACAGGCAGTTCTTTTCACCTCATGGATTGGTTTTGGATCTGATACGCATTTTCAGCTGTTAGACCTTTTATTGAGAGGTGTGTGCCTTTCCCATTTAATTGAATTTGCCACAGGTTAATTCCACTCGAAGTGTAGTAACATCTACAAGTGATATGAATGCTCCTTAATATGAAGTCACACAAGTCACACAATATTGTAAGTCACTTTATATATATGTATATATATATATATATATATATATATATATATATACCAAATGTTGTAAATGAGCAGAAAAAGGCCTCAGATATTTTTTGTCATGAGTAAGTTTGCTTTGACACCAAATTCATAAACTATATCACTCTATCACAGGCAGCTGTATTTGATGAAATCATCATAATTAAAGGGGTAGCACAACTTACCCTCTATCCCCTACTACTGTATAGACTGGTGGATTATTTAATAAGTGCTTAGAACAACAAATTGAATTGGGGAAAAAAAACAGTATCAGTTCAGAGTCCAAACAAGCAGTGAGTAATGGCCTCTGTGCCAAGTTGTTGTTGGTTCTCGCAGGGTCCTATCTCATACCCCAGATCCGGCTTTAACTCCTGATACCTGTAATCACTGTTTGCCTCTCTCCTCATTCCCATTACAGCTCAGACTGGAGAAGGGGGATGGAAATAAAAGAGTGATCTGATGAAATGAGAGCAGACAGATTGAATGTTCCTATCACAGGCTTTTAGAGGCGGTCTGCAGTGTGGTGGTCCCAGAGGCGGGCCCTGTTGAGGAGGCTTCAAAAAACAACCAGGTGCCTGGACTCCACAGACCAAAGTAATCCAGCAGCAGCATGAGACTTTCTGGGGTTCTTTCGGTTTTGCTCCCAATTAGCTTGAAATTCTAACGGGCTAAAAATGGAACAATCTGGTTGCGTATTCTTGAATATGAATTGCGACTACCAGTGAAGGATGGGGAGCATCTGGAGGAGCGTTTTCTTCCTGCTGTGTGTGTGTAATGGTGGAAGAGCACCAAAAAACAAGACATAAAGCAGAGAAGATACTGCTCTGAGACTCCCTTTCCGTATCTGTGGACAATGCAGGCTGGATTTCCAGTGAATGAGGAAGTAGGTCCAGACAGAGTGAGATAATGCGGTGTGTGAGGGAGCAATCGTTCACACCTCCTCTTGTAAACATTGTTCTTGCATTTGAAGCTGCGTTTGGTCCAACATAAAGAGTTTTGTGAACTGGCAACCATATAAATACAGACATGTAGAAGATCTGAGATGCAGTTAAGCCATAAAGTGAGCATTCTGTCATCATTTAGGCCTACACCCTTTTCCTTTTTTTGGTTCCAAACCTGTATTTGGTCCCCATTGACTTTCATTGCATTCATATAACCAGTTCATTCTTCAAAGCATATTCTTGTGTTACAAAGAATAAATAAAGTCATACAGGTTTGGAACGTCATGAGGGTAAATTATTTTTTGGGCAAACTATTTCTTTAGTAAGATTAAATCCTTTATTTTCGTAACTTTTTCACCCTCACCCGCCCACCTGGTTTTGCTGACACTGCTCCTGAGCTCTTTCTCAATGGCTCATGCTGACATTCAATTAGTCCCCTTAACCAGCACACCTCCCCGCAGCTAACGACTCGGAACCACAATCTTCCACAAGTATCATTTCTTTCTTTTTTCAATTAAATCACTTGTCTCAAAACGGAGCACAGAAAAAATGGCCTGAGGGTCATTGCAGTCAGTGCAAGAACGTGGAGATGATTTCCCCGTCTCTCTGTCTGCCACTTTCTTTCTCTTTCTTCTTTCAAAAGATTTTACTCCGATGAAATGAAGCTAAAATATTTCAAAATGGCTCACAGACTTTTGTTCAGCTGGAGCTGCATTTGAGTTCTCCTCTATAAACACATAATTTATCCAGTGCTTTGATGGCGAGGGAGACGTGTTTAGGACAGTTGATTGCAATGAATATGAGTGTCAAGCATCAGAGAGGTTTGAGCTTGAAACATTTGCAAAAGAAGCAATTATTTTGTCTTTCATCACCCTCTTGAGCTTTCTGTGAGGAAATCTGCCAAAGGTCACTGCAGGCATGTCATACATGGACATTTGGTTGTGGGTAAAAAGACAAAGCAATATAGAGAACAACAAGCAGCAACCACAAAAATACTGTGCGTTACAGCGCTAAAAAGATAAATGTAGGTCTTCGAGTGCGGCACATTATGGTGTTAAATGTTCCTTTATTCTGTTTTCATTTTAGCATTCAACACTGAATGCCTCACACCTCATTAATTCAAACAGCACTCTCAGCTGAATAATAACGATCGATAAGATCATTAATCTTTGGAATATATGATCACATATCTGTGAGCAACCCACGCTTTTCTGCCATTTGCATTCATATTAGTATAAATGGGAATGAATCAGTCAAATGTTTCATTACTGTAATATTTCTGCTGAGGATGTACAGCAGCAGTGCCTCGCTGTGTTCATAGTTTAGAACAAATAGCAAGAGAGAGAGAAAGCAAAGACTGAAAGCTTAATGGTTTTGTTTATGTTGTTTTTGACTGAGCAAATTTTGAGAATGTTGATTCATGGTGGTTAGTGGTTACTTGTTGAAGTAGTAGTAGTAGTAGAACTCTTACTCACCCTTAATTGAATGGTTATTGTTACATTAAGTCAAAAACTAGTTAGGTGCAACTTAATCTGATTCTAATTAAACAGCTTACTACAGTAGACAATATCCAGCATACTTGTTCTTGTATAGACATAAACTGTATGCTTCACAAAAAAAGCAGGCTTGTGTTTTCATGTAGTTGTTTTCCTTTTGTCTTTGGAACACGATTCTGGCAAACAAGTAATTCAGAGTTATAGAGCGCCATCTATTTATCTACTTTTAAAAAACAATGAGGGAAAAAGAATCGACAAAGGTGGTTCCCTGCTGCCACCCAGCGGCCAGAAATAGTCAATTCATATAATGGTCTCCGAGCTTCATTATAAAAGCCTCTTATTTGTGAATTTGGCATATAAATCAAGTTGTATCTGATGTCTGGTGAATTTGATACCAGTTTCCACACCATCTGTTACCAGCATGAATGAATCTTACAGATTGATAATTAAAAATTAAAGCAGAAGATGGTAGCAATTAATTTACATAATGCTACAATATGTTAGCAACCACAGCTAAACATCATTATTTATATATTGTTTAGGTGTTCTCTGTGTCTTGGTTAAAACCTCCAGACCAGATATTTCGGTGACATGAACTACAACAGACATTGGGTAGATGGCGCTATTTCAGCATATTTAGACAAGAATAGGCCAAATGCAGTTTTTCTGACAGAGCTTTGAGATGGACATTCTTTGGCTGAAAATGATTTTACTGTTTTTTTAAGTTTTTTTTCTAAACATGTAAAACGAGATATTATTTGAAGACCTTTAATATAGAAGTATTTTTTATCAGTTTCATTCATAGTAATCGGTTTATAGTACATATTTATGTATTTATACAACTGTATTTATTACTTTATAGCCTACATAATATCATTAATGGAAAATAATGTTTCATTCATCATTACTATACAGTCTTCAGCAGAGGCGGACTAAAGTTAGGCGATTGCCTTGGGGCCCCATAAGGGCCTCCTGCTTTTCATATAGCCTACGAGATGCACATACGCACAGACACGCGAACGGTTGCTATTTTCGGTGTTTATTATAAGTATAAGTTACTTCCAAACTGTAATACATTATAGATTACTTATTACTGTTATTTAAAAGTAATTCCTTACATTACAATATTACTGTCTCAGAATTGTAATGCATTACATGACTCTAGTATTACTTTTGAGTTACTTTCACCAAAATAACTACAGAAGTAAATGTACTGCAGAGCATTTTACATCCAGTAGCGTACGATATGGCGTAGCATAATGACTGTGGGCTATTCAGGCTACTAACAATATAGCTTATAATTGGCAAAGTGAAGGCTCAAGACAATGCAAGAAAGGATGACAGCTAGAATCACAAACGATCCAAGTCTGTTAAAAGTATGGTAGGGGTAAAGTGATTATCTGGCAATATCTGTGAATAGCTTGGGTCTATTCATATTAGACACAACAGGACTATATGTAAACTCTAATGCCATGACAAGATGCGCATACATCCATCTCGCGCATGTACAGTCTTCTGCCATTTTCACCCATTAGCCACTTTTCCACTGGCCAGTGTGAGCCGGGGCTTATAGCGTTTTGTGGAGAAAACATTCGTTTCGCAAAGAAAAAAGTATTTTGAGAGCACGAAAATCAATTTTAGTCTCAATTTTTCACAAAAAGTCGCCAAATATGAAAACAAAGTAAATACAGGTAAATTTGGTAAAGGTAAAGGGAAGTAAATATATATATATATACTTTACAAATGATAAAAGTATAAAAAAATATAACAAAAGATTCTGAAGTGAAATTAGGAAATGCTTGTGATCTGCAAGCACATCAAACATGATGGAAATGATGGAAAGACACAAAAGACACAATGTTGGGAATTTGTTTTATGTGTCACCAAAGTGCATCCCTGTCCTGCTCAATCAAATACAACAGATAAGAGATATTATGATTCTCCAAAAACATTATTCATACAAACTTATTTCAGTCAACACACTCTATTACTACAAAGTAAGTGCAGAATACTGCATCCCCACACACATGACACGATGATGCACTGTGTCTCTCTCTCAGTATCTGGTTGACATGACTGTGCATGAATTTTGGTATAACTTTTGTGTCCGTGGTTAAAACAAGATGTTCATTTTTTTCTCCGGCATCTTGATTGATGCTTATAATGAAATTGTGGTGTGTGTCATGGCAGGCGTGGCGTACTGGTGTGTTCTGCATGATTGAGAGCAAACGTGAGAGGTCACGGGCCTACGGTAGGGTGTGGCCAAGTAAAAAATAAAAAATCTCAAAAAAATCGCTAGTTTTATTTAAATATAGCTAAAATAGCTCCTTGTCGCAAAAAATAAAAAAAAAGTCGCAGCTACAATGAGAAAGTAGCTAAATTTGGCAACAAAATCCCCAAATTGACAACACTGCTGTCGGGTCAGTAACTTGAGCCTCGCGGCACTCCTGTAAAACACGCCCTAAACACGCCTTCACTGGACTACGTCACACAATACAAAGTTCCACCAATGAGAGGGAGATGAATGAAATAAATTGCTAAACAAATATATCAGAAGCTGTAGTTTAGTCTTTATTTACAATCTTGGACACCATTATTGACTGGCGACGAACAGGAAATAGAACTTACTTGCGGCATTTTTGATTCGTTAATGTCTCGCGGTCTTGCTGTTTTATTTTTTTTCTTTGAACAATTACATTTTGGGCTAAAAGTGTGTTGTAACGCATGCGTTACTGAACATGTAAAGAGTAAAATATTACTGAAAATTGATTAGTAATGCCTTACACTACTGCGTTACAGCAAAAAGTAATCAGTTACTGTAATGCATTACTTTTGTAACGCATTACTCCCAACACTGTTAATAGTCTACCACCACAACCGTCTGCGTGTCTGAGTTGAACGTTGTTCTTGTGTAGGGCTGCTTGTAGCAAATGAAAATATCGTGCATCTGAAGCTGTAATTAAATATTGAGCAACAGTGCGTATTACATGTTTATTGTTTTAGCCTAAATGCCGCTTACTCATTTATGAGAAGGACCCAATAAAGGACGCATGTACGCAGTTACTTTTTTGGTTGATAGGCTATATAATCCTTAGGTGTGTAAATGTATAATTTCCTTTTCATTAGGTTTTTTCCCCCAGTTTCTTTTAATTTGTAGTTAAAATAACTAAAAATAAATGTATTTTAAAGTTTAGAATTAGACAGCCTTTGGAGAGTGTAGGCTGAGCCCAGGCACATATAGGCTTACGCTGGTAACTCATCAGTGGACTTTCCGTCAATGAAGGCTATTTTGTTTTTCACACTTTTCTCATTCTCACTAATTCAAGTTTTTATATGAATGGATCTCTAAAAGGAACCGACTGTCTCCAGAAAAGTTTCAATGCCATTTTCATTTCAGGCCTGATAAAGTATCATTTATGAGCGCTGCCGCTGCTTTGTTTACAGCCGTTACCATGGAAACCGCTGTATTTCTGACATTCCAAAAGCACCTCCTGCTGGCAGTGAATGAATGTGCATTTTCAATAACCCAGTCTGCAGTTTTTGTTCAGACCAATGCGAAAATCCACCCACATAACCCTGTTTTAAATTAATTTAATAATTTATACTTCTTACTCATCCCTTTTCTTAAAAAAATGCTCAATTGTGAGGTTTATCATTTTATAATTTATTTAGTTTTTGTGAAAACCAGCTCAACTGTATTGCTACTGTATTTATCAATTGTTATTTTGTGGTCTACAACATGAAAGTAAGCCATTATAACATTGAAAAATATAGAAACTATGGGGCACCACTGTGCTGCAGCAAGAATCACAACAAAAAAGGAACCTCGATGTTGAGGTAAATGTGTGCAAATGTATAAGGCCCCATTCCTATATTTTGACTGGGGCCCCCAGATCACTAAATCCGCCCCTGGTCTTCAGTGTCACATGATCATTCAGAAATCATTATAATATGCTGGTTTATTATCAGTGTTGGAAAGAGCTGTGCTGCTTAATATATATTTTTTTATTTTAATTTTAAAAAAATTTTGGAAACTGATAATTTTTTTCAGGGTTCTTTGATGAATAAAATGTAAAAAAAAAGAACAGCATTTATTCAAAAGAGAATCAGTTTAATTCACTCTAATTGAATAAACTATGATGACTATGATAAAAAAGAGACAATATCATAATCATTGGAATACATCTATGAATTATCTACAAATTAATAACAATAATAGTCCCATCCTATCTTCCTCCATTGGTTTAAACATTGTCTATTATTTACAAACCTTTACAAACACTGCCTAATACTTAAGATTGTGTGCAAAAATGAATGTGCATCCAGTTACATATTACACGCATCCAAGACATTTAAGATTGCGTTTAAAAAAAAAAAGAAGGGAAAAAAAAGCCCAATTCACTATAATGGGGAATCCTCCCTGCACCATTCAGGCCTGAATATTATAACAGTTATTTCTTCACGGCCATCAATCACACAAGAAATATATAAATCAGTCAGTCAGCTGATTTATCAGTAATGTTTAAATATATCCAGCACATACACCTACATTTCTAGAACTACATGTACAGACTGTTTGCAATGACAGCGCTGAAGATATTGAGACTGGATGCATACACCATGCTGTCTCAGACATATCAGATGACAGCAGCATGTCTGAAAGCATGACAATTCTCCATTTAAGCTGATTGGCTGACATTTATGAGCAGCTTGTAGTAGACACCATATTAAAATGTGTTAATCCTGCAAAGTTAAAAGCAGCCACTATTTTTAGCCACTGTTATTATCACACATCATTGGGTCTGTATTAAATCCTCCGCCTTCACAGAAACACACATTTACACTGCGTTTTGGCTGGATCACACTTGTCTCTCACCAGCTCAGCTTTACTGAACACACTTGGAGGCATCGCTATGGCAACTGGTTGCTATGGGTGATGTGACACCACTACATGCTCATCTTGGTGAGGGAAAGAGGGAGTTGGACCACAGAGGAGAGGAATGGAAGCGGAGAGCTGCCGATTTTATTTTGATTGCTGAACAAATCGACGAGCTGGGTTGAAAAAGTTGTGATAACCATCTGTCTCTGAGCGGACAGCCGTGATGGCAGCTGTCTCTCTCCCTCCTTATTTTGGGTCTCCATCACCCTCCCAATGATGAATCCTCTTCAGTAACAACAGGTGAGAAACTAATGCTTTCATCACATTCACAGCCCTGTGTATTTTCACAGACATCACCGGTTCAACTGTCAGAGCGGTGACAATGCGTTTTAGATGATTTTAGGAGGGCTCAGTTGGATATTTACACGGAAATTCGATAAATAAAATCACAAATGGAGATGTGTTAGTGTTGTGCTCCTTGTTTCTGTAATCCAAACCCCAGGTATCCAATACTCGTGTGGTTGGATTTTGAGCAACACATTGGCATCTCATGCGTGCGACTTCATATTGTTCAAGAGAAATCTTCGCATTTGTGGAAATTGAGCCAGGCTTTACAGGGAGTGCCAGGGCTGATCGTGAGCACTGGCATCAAAGAACTGAACCATTAAAGGGTCAGCAACTACCACAGAAACTGGTGCTTTGAGAGAAAGAAACCGGGGGCATTGGAAATTGTCGGAAATGGATTTGTTCACCTTAAGATGAGAGAGATAATTCACTCAAGGCTACTCACTGTCCTCAGCTAGATTAATAATTTCACTGATGTGCATCAGTAATGTGAGCTGGATTTAATGTAAAACATGTACACAGTAATCTTATTTAACATTGTGGTATATGCCTTTAAACGTGAGGCCTGTGCCACACTGGCTGTGAAGTTGTGGTGAATCCTCAAAAATGTTGTTTAGTGTTCAAGTTGAACACATGTGACAGGTTTTGCTTTGGAACTAATGTGATATTGATGATATTTCGGGTTAAAATGTATTTTCTACTTGTTCTCTGGGTGATTTTTCCTAACCGTCTTGTGTGTTTCCAGAATGGCTCTAAACAAAAACCTGTTGATCGTGAAAATGGCCGCGTGCCCCTGACCCGTGCCGACAAACTGGAGAGAATGGCCGAGCATCTCCATGGCAGCACGCTGTCTGCGTCTGGGGCCCCCCACCCCATCCCTTTCCTCACACTGGAACAGAAGGCTGCCTTCGTCTTCGTCCTCCTCCTCTTCATCTTTCTGGGGTTGCTGATCGTGCGCTGCTTCCGAATCCTTTTGGATCCATACAGCAGCATGCCGAGTTCCACATGGACAGACTATATGGAAAAAGACACGTTCGACTACCGCATTGCCTGAGCTGCTAGCCAGATTTCAGGCTAGGAGACATGTGATGATTACCTCACACGCGCGCACACACACACACAAACGCTGACACACAACCACCACACCTCCTCCACCTCAGAGCCAGCTGTATCCCTCAAGTGTTGTTGTTCTGTGATGGTGGTTTTGTGTACTTGTGGGTCTGGTTTTTCCATTTGAAATCTGCACTTAAACACACTTTCTTGTCTCACGTGTTTTGACAGGGTTTTTCAACTAATAGCTTCCACCACTGATGTCACGTTCAGCATGGCTGACAAGTCTTAGCGATGAATCTTTTATGTTCGAAACCAGTCAAATAGCTTTATTACGGACGAACAATACGGTTAATTATTTTCTATGTCCAAGGAAACGACAAATTCACAATTCCGAAATTGGAAAAAAAAATAATTAGGTTAATCCATTTTTTCAATGACTCATTCCACACTTTCCACACAAAGCACAGTGCATTGGTTCCAGGATAATTACATCTTCTGAGCTCTTCAGTTTGGGACTCTTGAGCTTTGCGCCTTATAAATCAGTGTGTTTACAAAACAGCCAGAGAAACTGTCCCTGCTGTTATTCAGCTAAATGTCAATCAATGTACTGGCCTACCAGCCTCTGTGGGCAAACTGAACGTTTGATTTGCCAGGTCTTTTCCCCACCTCTCTCTACAGTGTTCTTAATAGGATGAGTCTGATTTCCTCTCTGTTGTTCTTCAGTATTTTCCGATGTTGAAATGGACTGTTCTATCAAACGTTTGCCGTTCTGCCTGGGCTATCAGCACAGTGCTTTTTTTCTTCTCAAAATTTGGTTCACCTGTGATTTGCTTGACTTACATGTTCAATAGAAATGAAGCTGAAATAAACAGGTCCGATATGTGTCTTGCGTGCATAGGAGGTCAATATTGCCATTTAGGTGCAACTTAGCTATTGCTTTCAAGTCAGTGATACGGCGGTGTTATTTCTCTAAAACACTGACCTGCTGTTCTCACAATGCACATTGTGTCTTAGCTGAGTGGCGTGTCCGGTATATTTGAGCCTTTAAAATGCAGAGAGATGCTGGTGACTTTATTCCGAGAGAAAATGTCCCATGTAATTTACAAGTGGCTTTTGCATTTTAATGTGCTTTTATATTTGTTTACAAATAAAAAAGAAAGAAAGATGCATTTACATCTCACCCTAGTGTCTTAATACATAAAGCAACATTTAAATAAAACAATTTAAATAAAAACGTGCATGACAGGTTGTGCGCCATTTGACATTTTTGTTGATACTTTTACATTTCAATTCAGCTCCTTTTAGCAAACTAGGTGCAAAATTTTATTCAAAGTTAGGGAGGAAGTTAGCCCATCTATTCTTTCAATCAACAGCCAGAGTATATAAGCAGCTGCTTACTTCTCTCCAGTCTCAGCTGTTCCAGCATCCCTCCACCTCCCCAATCTCCACCTTCATCTTAGGTACCTTGCCCTTTGTAATCATATCCTACATTAAGTCTCTGTGGGGGGTATATCAGAGCTCAAGTTGAAGCTGCTAAATCGTGCCCCTCATCAGTGGACAGCAAGCCAAATAAGTTAAACATAATTTCCTAAAGATTATATGGGCAAACGAACTTGTTATCTTTGACTAATATTTCAACTAGAATAGCAAAACCTCTTACATAGTTGTATTAGTAGTTTTAAAAATCTAAATTGAAAGACTTTACAAATATATAGATTTGAAATGCCACCTATAGAAATTGGTATTCCGTTTATATATTGCTTCATATTTTATAATTACCTTTTGTGGACCAGGATGGATTTTCCAGAAGGTGTTTCCCATGTTGGATTTCTGAGCTAAAATTCTGTCATTCCAATTCAACTTCAAATTCCAATTCAAATCACACTCATGAATTCAGTGTGAATTGAAATTCTACAGTTTAGAATTTTGCACAACCCTGGTACATAAGAAAGGTCTTTGCAAATTATTGATTGATGTAATTCAAAATGTTTTCATGAAATCTAGTTACACAATTCAACAGACTACAAATATAACATCAAGATCCAATTCAAAGTCCTGATCAGATGGCAGGGGACACTCATCCCTTCACTCTGACTCGTTTTGGTCAAAAAACATCTCCTGCTGAGAAAGACATCAGATCGACCCTCCAGTACAGCATGCAAACAGCCTTAACCCCTTCATTAGCATTATGCTAATAGCAGGCACACATGCTGTCAGCAGCCTTCACAGGAGGGAGTGTGCAGCAAGAAAACATCTCAAAGTCATCTGTCTTCATGTTCTCATGCCACCGTGTACAGATGTGCTTTCACTAAACCTCAAGAAAGCAGTGACGGCTCCATTTTACAGCGCCACATCCCACAGGGGCTCTTTGAGCTCAGAACAACATACTGTAGTGCAAAATGAATCAGGCCTATTGTAGAGGGAAAGGTAATGAGACATTTAATGTAGAGAAGGGGGAGCACTACGTCATCAAACTATATGTTGTGCTATTTACGGTCACAACTTTCATTGACATTACATACTCATTGCCAGGTTATAACGGTGCAGAACTAAATCAATCTTGTGCTATATTGTTCAGCATCATTTGTTTTTGAAATATCATAACTTATATTTACATTTATGTCTTCGGCACATGCCAAAAGATTGCCAATTTTCCTCAACTTCCTTTCATCATGAATGATAACCTGTAAAAATTTATTTTCAAAGAAATCATGTCTAGAAATGTAAATCTCCATTACCTTCCATCTTTGATTCTCTAGATGGACTTTTTACTGGAAATCAATATAGCTTTACAAGAACACTTTATAAAACTATCTTCCGAAAACACCGGCTTAAACCAGTTTAAGGCTGGTTAGGCTGGTCTGTTTTCATGGTTTTTGAAGGGGTTTGGGTGCACTTTTCAGCTAGTCAACCAGTTAAACCAACTTAAACCTGCTAAGACCAGCAAACCACCCTAAGATCATTTCATCACAGGTGAGCAAAATATTTTCAGTAATTGTGTTGAACTTTCCACAAGAGTTTAACCATCATACAGATTAACCATATGAGCAATTAAGCAATTGCCCAGGTGGGCCACGTATGGGGGGAACCACACAAACATCTTCTCTGGTAAGACAAATGTCTTTCTAGCCATGGTCTGATATCAGTGAACATGCAAACTATCAATTTGGAATATTTAGTAAATATGGTTAGTTTCATGGTTAGATATATTGTGTTCACATTTACATCTTATCTCGAAATAAATGGTTATTATAGCTTTAACAGTTCATATATTTGTTATATTTTGCAGCATGCACATTCAGATCTTAGAACAGATATACAAGTTATACAATTTATCAGAGTACACAAAAAATTAGAGCTTGAATTTGTAAAATGTTTTCCTACTTGACGTGGACACTCTAGATGTCAGTCTCCAGGGGCACCAAAGAGTGCCCATGCTGTTGATCGGAGTGAAAATTCAGCTTTGCCGTCACAGAAATTAATTACATTTTAAAATCTGTTATAATATAAAAAGGTTATTTTTTTCAATTATTTTCAACTGTAATTATATATCATTCATAATTCTACTGATGAACTTTTTTACAATTTAAATCAATTTGAATAAACTTTCAAATGCATTAAGCAATCTTACAGACCACAAACTTTTGAAGTGTAGTGAATGTTTGTTACCATTTACTTATATTTTCACCAGTTTTCTGCATACAGACTGATAACACAAAATCTTTTTACTAAGATCTTAAAATAAGTTTTAGTTTGCTCTCAGCTAGCAAGATAGATTTAAAATACAAAGTCAACATGAAATCTAAATCTATCTATTTATTGCTGGTCTTGTGCCCAATTTATTGGAAAATATTTGTGTTCTTCTTTTCTCAAAATCAGGACTAAGAAACAGTTCAGGCAATAAAAATAACAGTTTTCATTTATTTAATTATTAGTAATGTGGTACAGCTGGTCATCTGATCAACATTATACAAACCTTGATAAACAGACTGCAATTTTCTGACCCAAAGACCCATGAAGACTGAGAGGAGTGTGTCCCTAAATACAAGTGGATGTCCACTGCTCAACTGTCTTTGTTCTATAGTTGCCCCAGAGCTTAAAACACAAAATACACAGCTATCAGTACTTCCTTTTTATTTGAAAATGTTGACATCCTAAAGAGTATCACTCAACCTTTTGATTCTGTAGAGAGCAACTTTATCTTGCTCCAGACATTAAAGATTTGATTGTTCACTGGGTCTTAGACTTATTTTCCATCCATTGTGTTTCTATTGAAACATTCTGACAGTACAACGTATATCTGTGCTTCGGGATTATATTTTTTTAGACTGAGCTCAAAAATTTAGAGAGTGAAGATGCTAAACTGAATTTTTCTTGATTTGAAAATACATTTTTAAAATGTTATAACAATACTTTTACACAAGAAATAACCCACTGTAAAACAATGTTGTAATAGAAGAACAATGTGTAAAGTGTACAGTACAGTATGTCTTTCAATAAGCCATAATTCTGAAGGTTCTTGAGAAGAGCAGCACTAATTTTATTAGAAAACATTTGTATTGTATGAAAACCAGGTGCCAAGAGCATAATATCCCACATATAAACACTGCCATTAAAATTAATCACTCTTACAGACATTCACAACCAATCAGCCTTCAACCAATATGACAATATGGAATTTAGAATTCCTGGCCGCACAGATTCACACAGAGTCAGTTAAGAAGTACAAGGACACAAGGACTTCAACAGACACGAGCACCACTACAAAAGACAGTGGTTATAAACAGTGATTCTGTCTATAATGATTGTGGCATGATGCAAGTAACATACTGACACAAAGGACAAATGATTTACAACATTTCCTTTGTCACATTCAGTGCTACAGCCTCCAGATGTTGCAGCTCGATGTGACGCAAGCAACAACAGTCGTGTAAGTGGAAAACATGAAATCCCTTCTTTACAATATCCAGTCAAGATTTCTGCAGGCATGTCATTATCTTCATAAAGAAGAGACCACAACAGCTGACAGAAGAGTCACCAACAAGTAAGATTTTTAATTAATCTTAAATCAAGAATTTTTTCTTGATTTTTTCTCAAATTTTAAATCAAGCCATGGCATTATCTCCAGAAAAAAGAGATCACAAGAGATGACAGAAGACTCGCCAACCAGTAAGATTTTAAATGAAAGCAAAACAACAACAACGACAAAACACTTGAGTTAGTTAAAGCTAAGATATAGTTACAAGCAGGGCCGTCGCTAGGAATTCTGGGCCATTTACTGGGCCGTGATCGCAAAATCACGTTCATTGGTGGGGGGTGGTGGTAGGGGGAACGGGCCTTCCCCTTGCCATGGGCCCCTGTTACTCAGTTCCACTATTACCCTCTGTCCGGCACCCCTGGTTATAAGTATGGTTGTAAGTATAGTTGTCAGAAAAAGTTGTTATTTTCAATGTGAATCCTTACATTTGTAATGCCATTTACACTAACACACACACACACACACACACACAAACACACTAGTGTGTGAAACTGCTACAGTCTGCAACCAGGAAACCTGTAACTTATGGAAGCAGAGAAGCCCTGGCACAGCACTCTGGGTGGGGCAACTAGCTGGACCAAGAGTGCACTCTGCGAATTGCACACCTTGGACACGTGGAAAATTAGGGGCGAAGCTGCCAGTTCACCTCAGGGAAACACTTGAAGTTAGGGGCTAGGGTTAACAAGCATTATTCATTTCATTTTCATTTTATTATAGATTTACTTTAATTGTGCAGGGGCATTTTTTTCCCCCAAACAGTTTTTATGGAGGGTGAGCACCCACCCGCAGAAACATAAATCGGCGCGTACACATTTGTGATCCTGGACCACAAAAACAGTCTTAAGTCGCTTGGATATATTTGTAGTAACAGCCAAAAATACATTGTATGGGTCGATTTTTGTTTTATGCCAAAAATCATTAAGACTTTAAGTAAAGATCATGTTCCATAAAGATATTTTGTAAATTTCCTACTGTAAATATGTCAAAACTTACTTTGATTAGTAATATGCATTGCTAAGAACTTCATCTGTACGACTTTAAAGGCGATTTTCTCTATTTCGATTTTTTTTGCACCCTCAGATTCCAGATTTTCAAATAGTTGTATCTCGGCCAAATATTGTCCTATCCTAACAAACCATACATCAATGGAAAGCTTATTTATTCAGCTTTGAGATGGTGTATACATCTCAAAAATGACCATTATGACTGGTTTTGTGGTCCAGGGTCACATTTATCAAGAGGCCACTTCACACTTGACTTTAATGAGTTGATGAGTGTGTAAAGCTGTAGGCTACATACTTAGTGCTGCAGCCGCGCCAATGACAGACAGCGACATACCTCCCCTTTAAGAGAATGTCCCTTTAACTTCACCTGAACACACCTGAACTTCCATTACGGAAGTTTCACTACAGTACAGGAAAAACAATCCAGAAAAAAAAACACAACAACATCCTGTGGGGAAATATGGGTGAGTTAGTACTTTGGAAAGTTTTATTCTTTTACTTGAGGTGTTACATGTTCTTCAACCTGTGTCGCGCAGAGAGTTTGAGCTTTTTGACATATCAAATGACTTTCGGCCTAGAATCTCCTTCTCATTATTAAAATAAGGCCCGTTGAATACAATATAATAAAGATGGTCTTGTAGACAATAACAGCTTGAGAATAAGTGCTGTCGTTGTTCTGAGCTTGCTCTTATGATTCTGTCCAAGTTGTTTTGCGGCCTCGTTCGCTTTCAGTTATTCGTCTGCGAGCTAATCGAGCTAAGTGACATCAGTTATGGCTAAATGTCTTCGTTTCGTGCTAAATAAATATTCACAGGATTGATAGATTGGGGAATTCAACTTCCTTTTACACTTTTGACAGCTAGTATGTATAGTCAGTTCTTTTTATATTGTTTAACAAACTGTTTTTCATGACAGCTATCATGAAGTTGTTTTTTAGAAGTCATAGTTACTTTAGTTTGACTATGTTCATGATTTATGATTTAAATTAGCTTAAACTTGTATTTAACTACTCATTTGCAGGTTGACCCGCTACCATGTTCCAAAAACCACCATAAGCTTGTATGACCAGTTACTCGGTCCAAGATAGTCTACAAGCACCAACTAGAAACCAGCTACCATTGTAAACTGGATTTTCGGTCAAGTTTATCTGCGGTTTCTGTGATCCTGACTAAAATAGCACCATTTTACTAATTATTAACATTTCAGAGTGATACTAGATTGTTTTTATTTGTTTGTGTAATATTAGGGAATATGATAAACGTGTGGTTCAGACAGTATTCTGAAGTTAGAGTCTCAATTAGGGTAAGCTCCTGCTCTGCTATCTGCCATCTGCCATCTGCTTATAACTTATTCTCCTTCTAATTTATTACATATTGGTTCCAGTAGGAGATATCCATTCACAAAATGTAAACCTCTTACAAAATTACCCAGACAGACTGTTGCCAGCTTCTCCAATTGTTTCATTGCCAGAATTTCTGTTTTCATTTTCCAGGGACAATGGACACGGGCCCTCCTGGACCAGCAGCGATGCTCCAAACGCCTGAATGGGTAGCGGATGTGGACAAGGTAACAAAGGATGTAAACAGCACTGAGGAGGAAGAAGAGGAAATGATCAAATCTGCAAGTATGGAACCCAGTACCCTACAGTGGCCTGAGAATAAACCTGAACCACAGATTCTGCCAGTCAAGGATGAAGAGAGCACAAGCGTGAAATCAGATTGCATCTCACTCCGATGTGGAGTGAGCCGGACGGAGAGCGAGAGGGAGGAATTTGGGCTGAAGGAGATGGAAGCAGGGAAAGAGAGTGTTTCTGACCCTGAGCTGAGAAACCGAGTGAAAAGCACCTGCTCAGAGATAGAGGTGGTGAACATAATGCCAGAGAACGCAGCCCGAGTCTTCAGCCCCAGCATCACCATCCTGCGCTCCACCAGCGAGCAGGAGGCTGCAGACGACTGGAGAGAAGAAGAGAGAAGTCCCTTCATGGGGACACATGGAACACCGCTAGAAGACTATTACCAAGACTGGCCCGCCACATCCAAATCACGCTGCTGTAAGTTCAGATTAAATCATTACGTGTTTCGTAACTTTTAATACACAATATATTGGTACAGTATTATCAACTGATATTAGAGATTAGAGAATTTATTGGTATAGGCTGATATACTGTACATTCCTACAGCTCAAACAGCAGAGCATGGCTCTACCAACACCAAGATCATGGTATCAAGTACCAGGAAATGCTGATAAATGTATACCTTGAATGGAATGTAGATAAAAGCTTCTGTGAAAGTAAAAATGATATTGGTTATTTAACTGTGTATACTCATTTCCCCTATTTTTGCATTTAGATTACCTTTGTCGTTCTCTTCCGCTCACTTAATCTTTATTTTTCTTCACTTAATGAATATTAATTTTCATACTATATATTATAATATTGTTGCTATAGCTAAATTCACTTTTATAATTCAGCTCTTTTTTTTAAATAATAGATTTGTTTTGTTTTTAATGCATTTACACACAATAGTATAGAATTTTAATATCTGTGCATCCCTAACATTAATCATTTTATGTAAAATCTCACAAACCAAATTAAAACAATTTTAAATCAATTATTTAAATAAGACCTTTTGCAAATTTGTGTGCAGTGTATTTTTCCTTCAGGTTTGCAAATTGCATATTCAAAAATGAACAAATAAGATTTCCACAAAAATGTTAAGCAGCACTACTGTTTTCTACAATGCTAATAAGAAATGTTTCTTGAGCATAAGATTATACAAACCGCAAACGTTTAAATGGTAGTGTACTTTTACAAAAGCATGAAAAGTCTGTCTCTTTCTCTTTCTCAGGTAGCATTGGTGGATCTTATCGTGATGCTCTTAAACTGGGTGCGTCTATGTTCACTTCTGCCCTGATCTTCCCCTTATTGGTATGGGGTGGCTACGTCTTCCTGCCCTTTGATGCCCCTCTGCTTGACAGCGCCCCCCTACGGCTGGTCTACACGCTGCGCTGCTCTGTTTTTGCAGTCATACCTATTGTCCTTGGTAAGCAGTACCTTGGGTCTGTTTTGACTCTGTTGAGATGACTCGACATTGATAAATACAGTTTAACTTCGTATTCATTCATTGCTGAATTATTAAATCAGAAGGAGCTGTTTGGAAACTGTTGTTCTGCTCTTTCTTTCCACTCTTAGGTATGTTGGTTCTAGGTGTGTCCCGTCTGAGGTATCGCTCCTTGAAGCCGCGGTTTGAAGGGGAGAGGGAAGTTCAGCAGGTGGCAGTTCACCAGCGCTATGTGGAGGACTCCGTCTCCCTCTTTCTCCTTTACTTCCTCCAACTGGCTGTCATGGCTGCCTACCTGAATCAGGATCTGCTTAAACTAATTCCTCTTCTCACCATCGTTTTTGCCTTTGGCAGGTACAAACTCCCTCTCTTGTCACAATTCAGTTCGATAAACAACACAAAAATAGTTAAAATGTAACGTCTACTTACATTTTATGTTAACTGAACTAAAATATTTTAGCTAGTTGCCAAGGCAACATTTCTCATTCTCATTTAGTTGGACCTGAAATAGCAAAATAAATAAAACTAAAATGGAAATAAAAATTATTAAACTATATAGACACTTTGAACTTTGATAACAACAACTTTGAGCTTCCAGGTTTACCGTATTTAATGTGCTCTTTGTATGTGCATTGACCAATGATTATATCTGGATAAAAACCTGAATTAAATATGTCTGAACTTTAATTTTTTGGGTGAACTAGACAATGCATATTGTCGCTATCCACAATATGTGTTGTAGCATTTTTGTATTGCTATATATTGTGGCACGATATAGTGTTACAACCCTAGTGATTAATTCACTTATTTTTCATGTTTTGTTTTATGTTGTTTTTGTTTGTGTTTTTCTTTTCTGAAATAATAAACTTTGTTTATTTATAGGTTTAAATTAGATTTTGAATCCCAGATATTCAATGTGTACTAACTATACTTTTTTAAAAAATGACTTTTTGATGTATTTATTTTTGATCTGTGTCTTGGTGCATCACAGACTACTGTACTGGGTCGCAGCAGCTTGTGACAGCAGTTTGAGAGGTGTTGGCTTTGGGTTCTCGTTTCTGCCAATGCTGGTTATGCTGGTGGCCAACCTCTACTTCATCTTCCTCTCTGAATCCGCAGGCTCCATCTTTGCCCCAGACATCCCAGAACCACCTGTTCCTCCAACCAAACAGCGGTTCTGGGGCTAGACATGCCACATCTGACACCTCTGCTACTGCCAAATGTAGACCAGATCTCTTTAGGCTTAGAGCCAGCTTAAATTGGACTATAAGACATTTGTGTCTGAGAACGTTTAATCCAACTGTGATTTCTTTTTCCTCTCCTGTTCTTTGCTTTCCTGATTACTTTTATATCATGACCAGGTGGGTTGAAATTGCCAGAACTCCAGTCAAAGGAAAGCGAAGAGGTGTAGAACAAAAGGGGGAATCTGTGTTTTTTTCTCTCTCCTTGAACTAACTTATAAATAGAATTTGTGTAGTGAAACGTTAGACACCAAACTACAAATTAAAATGAACTAGCCTTTATTGCTGCTGAACAAGATTCGTCATCACTCAAAAGAGCTCCAAATAGACTGGTTTCAACTCAACTATTTTAAGATGAGAATGTCAACAAGAAGAAAACAAATGTCCAATTATTTATTCCAAGTATCTATTTTTTCTAATTTGGTTAGGCATCGTTTGCTTATTCAAGTCTACATTGTGTGGTGTGTGAAGTTAGTGGCCTGCCCAAACATGTAATTTTCCACAACCACTCCTTCATCTCTTTGGTAATTTAAGGGCAATGTGATGTTTACTGTGTGCAAAGTGTAGACATATTTTGAACAGATTTGTTAAAAGATATGACTTAAGTAATCAATTAGAAGATCTTGTAAATGAAATACTAATCAGAGATATAAGAAAACTGTAGCCTAGTGCAACTGAATGTATTAAGCTGGAATTAATTCCTGTTCGTTATATTTTCATAAACATTTTTAACAAATCTAAAGTTTTTTGTGCATAAATTGAATGTATGTCAATTGAATTGAATGTAAAAACGCAGGTCATCGCATACGATGGTGGTAGTTTCGAACCTGCTCAACAAGTTCAATTTTTGTCGGAGGGCAAAAAATATTTCCTACCTGCCGTCATTTGATAGCTCGAATACATGGACAGTTGACGGCAAACATCCAGCAGTATTAATAAAAATACTTTTGTATCATATACTGTGTAAGTCTGACTCTGAGGCAGAATGGCATCTCAAAGTCGTAGGAAACACAACGCTTGTCCGTTTCGGTTGAGGGAGAACTGCCCCTTTCGAAAGCTGAGGAGGAACGTATGCAATGGTAAGAAGACCGATGACATAACTTGATTTATTACCAAATTATTTAATTCAAGCAAGCAATTAAACCCCACAAAATTTAAAACCAATAAGCGATCAATTTTACATTATGTAGTGTGTCCGTGAAGTGATGAAGTCACGGCTGTATGCCAGGCATTTATCGTGATCCAAGTCTGCATTTGCCCTCAAGTGTTAATGTTTTATTGTGTTTTACTCCATTGCTTAGGAGTAATTTTAAATGTTGGTTGTGCCAGCTGCCTGTCGGAAGCTGCAAATCACGTTATGAAATGCCACTTGTTTTATCAACCACAGACTCGAGGAGCACACTCGTGCCCACTGGAGGCCAATGGAGAACATTAGAAAGCCCGCCTCAGTCAGGAGCCTCTGGGTCAAACTGCGGGATTAACCGAGCCGTCAGCGTCGAGACCTTCCCTCAGTCTGATTCCCACCTGCAAGAAGAGTTCTCAGGTCAGCGTCAATCTAACTTTAACTGAGTTGCAACAATTTGCAGTTTACTAGATTTACCTCCACAACCATTTTAAAAGGTGCCCTTTGTAATATTTATTTTAAACTTTTTTTGTTTATATTTAAAAAAATTAAATATAAAACATTGATTTAAAAAAATCGTATGTTGTTAACAGAGTACGCTAAATAACAGACGAGAAGATACGTCTTTACCAACCGCTCAGTCGCTCTGACTGGCACCTTTTTATTAAAACAGAAAAACACGTGCATTCATTCAGTCACTGATTAGGTCACATGACATCTAGTGACATGACACATTAGACATCTGGATTGCCTGTCCCAAATAGAAAACAAAAATACAAATACAAATGAGAGCATACTATTTCTACATGTCAATATATATACACTGAACAAAATTATAAATGCAACACTTGTTTTTGCCTCCATTTTTCATGAGCTGAACTCAAAGATCTAAGACTTTTTCTATGTACACAAAAGGCCTATTTCTCTCAAATATTGTTCTCAAATCTGTCTAAATCTGTGTTAGTGAGCACTTCTCCTTTGCCGAGATAATCCATCCAGGGAGCGTGTGTGGTAATATATATATATATATATATATATATATATATATATATATATTTACACACACGATTTTTTTACCTTTTTTACTTCTCACCAGTTTATAATTATATTTATAAATGGAGAGTGGCTTTTTTCCAAAAATCACAGTTCTGAACCATTTTTTTTTAATTATTTTTAATTAGCAGGTCCCAAATGTTTTTTAGGGGATCTTTCAAGAGTGACTATACAGCACATTGTGAGTTATTGCTATGCATGGTATTGTTATTATTAAACCCATTGTTTCCCCTGCCATGGACACAGATATGGATCCACCAGCTGGTTCAGGTTATGCAATATCAGATGTTCCAGGGCCGTCCAACTTAACCCTTATTAACCAGCAGTGCCGCCTGTCCTCCACTGATACAATCATGGGTAAGAGAAGCAGACCTTGGTTGTGTCAACTGATTCTTTTATATGCCTGATAAAATTTTTAAAAAAAAGTTATTTTTGATGTAATGTTCTATTTTTGTCAGATCTGGACAGTGGAGTGGACCCAGAGACAGGAGAACGAGCCCAGGGGTGACAGCCTCGCCTCTCTCATGAACACAAACGTGGCATACTGAATGCTGGATATTGCAACCCATGACTGATAATCTGGGTACATTTGAATGTATTTTGTCTCTAGGCAAGGACTGTTGACAGATTCAGTACTTATGACGATAGATTAAGTCTGTGTGCCATTCAGCATAGCCAAAACTGCACATGCAACTTTGGTGGTGCCGAAATCCAAATACTGAATCGTCTTAGCATCCGAAATACTGTTAAATGACAATAAACCTATACAGACTTGGTGATCAGTTCATCTGCATGTAATTTATGGGTGGTCTTCCCTTCTAGATTGTTTGTAGTTTAGAAAATCTGCACACTTCCACTGGACTCAAGTATTGTCTGTTATCTGTGCATGACAAAGAAATGAAAAATACAAGAGTACAATATTCTAAGGGTGATGCTTTATAAATCAAATTTATTCTACTGTTTTGTTTTTGCGTGCGTTATTTTTTTAAAATATATTTGCATATAGTTCATAAAAATGCTGCATTTGACAGCAGGAAACCTCTTTATATATTGTTAAAGTGGCATGTGTTTCTGTTCATGCCAGGTGCCTCATTACATTTGACAAAATATCTGAATTTTTTTGAATACAGAAACAGCTGGTAACTTTACAATAAGGGTCTCTGACCAAACTTTGCTGTAAATCTTGGTTAGTGTAATGCTAATTTCTACATATACTAAATACTTTAACATTTGTATTAATATATTATGAAAATTTATAAATAAAAATGAACAATGAACAGCATTAGGTATGAACCTACATTAATGCAGAAATGTTAAGAAACTGAACCTAATTGAAAAGTGTTGCATTCGGGAAAATTGATTTTTTAACAAATATATTTTAAAATGTGAAGTGTTTTGTGTGCCTTTTTGGAGGGAGTTTGCAAAGGTTACAGCTTCCGTGAAAACATTTAATTACATAAACATAGTAAACTACCAAGGTGTTTTGAAAAAAGTACCTTAATTTATATTCAATTCAAGGGGGTTCAGCACAGAATAGAATAAAACAACAACATGGTCCGATATTGAAATTTATCACTGGTAGGAAATACAAAGTGAAGCACAGAGATAATAGCACAAACATCCTAATCCAATCCAGAGTTGTTTCATTTGCCAGAGAAAAAAAAAGTGGGGCCTAGAAGCTTCTGGCCTAAGGACACAACACAAAGCAACAGTGCAAATGGCTTTCTGATGAGAACATTGTGTTGGAGAATGAAGTTTTGCACAAATAAATGCTTCTGTAACTTTGCTATTCATTTGCTGTATTACTGTCCTTTCCGAACTCTTGTTCCTTCATCCTCTGTATTTCCTGTTCCTCTACTCCTTGTCCTCCATCGGTGCACCACCCGCCTGATCATCTCCCTTCTTCTTGTGACCAGAAACAATGTCATCAATGCGCAGTAACAGGATGGCCGTCTAAGAAGAAAATGAGAAAATCCATTAACAGTCATAAGAAAAATCTTCCTCCTGGAGTCTAAACCAGTTTTTCCTCAGTGAATAATCCTTTTTACCTCAACTGCAGTTTTGTATGTCTGGGCTTTAACTGCCAGCGGTTCCAAGATCCCCAGCTGCTCCATTTCAGCAAGAGTTCCTGTCTCACCATTGATACCCCATGAGGTGTTGCCCTCCTGTGTGTGCTTGGCCTGGAGAAGAGATGAGAAACATTAAAGTAGGGCTGCACGATTATGACAAAAAAAATCATAATTGTCGATTATTTCCTTGAGATTGTAATTGCGATTATTAATTACGATTATCACAATTGACAAATGATGTTTATACTATTGTTTGAAGCCTGTTCGGCCAATCACAACGCACTGGGTCAGCTGGCCAATCAGAGTAGACTGCGCTTGTCGGAAGGAGGGACTTTGTAGAAAATGAAGCGTTTGAGAGAGGTGGGGCATAGAGGACCTACAATAATGTACAGTATTTGAAAAATAATCATAATCATAAGCATGTCAACATATTCTGTTACACCAAATACACAAAATAATGATCTTTAAAAAAACGAGCTGCGCCAAACCACGTTCATATTCGCGCAATTTTTTGCGCAGCTCCTCAGTGAACAACGGCTCTGTGTAGTTAATGCTGCTCCATGTGAAAGCCCGCAGGTGATGGAGATTTACCGCTGATTACAGAACCGGCTTTCTGACAAGATGCGCGTTAAATATCGCATGCGATTAATCGTGCAGCCCTAACTAAAACTAAAATTAAAACAATGGAAAAACCCTTAAGATAACCTGTAGAAAGATCTTAAGCATGCGGAATAACATAAGTGGACTTTAAACGATTAATTGCTGCTTTGAATGATTAAGTAATTGTGGCACTCGTAATTGAAATCACGATTAGAAATTCGATTAATTGTGCAGCCATACATTAATGTCAACTGAAATGCTGTTACTCAAGAGAAGCAGCAACATACCGAGATAAAAATACAAGAACTGTGCTATTGAATCAACTTACCCTAATGGACGTGAGCACACGTATTGCCGAGGCTCCACAGTTCTGGATGAGTGTACGTGGGATGACCTCCAGGGCCTGAGCCACAGCACGGTACGGCCACTGCTCTACACCAGTCAGCGCTCGCGAACGCTCCGTCAGCCGATGGGACACCTCCATCTCCACTGCTCCACCGCCTGGCAACAGATGCGGGTCCAACAGGACGTTACGACAGACCTGCATGGCATCCTGCAGGTTTCGCTCCACTTCCTGAGAAAGATCATCGGTCAAACAGTGACAAGTCAATTAACCTGTGCAAAATCCCCTGATACCAGAGAACTCTGGCTGAGCTGATCAAATATTCAACAAACGGCCTGTTGAATTATCTCACTGTAGAGACCTTTGTGAGACTCTTTATAATGATTAAAAAACATTCTCATTAATCTTCCTCTGAGCATTGCATAGTCATGAATTTTTAACAGTGGCCCCAGTCTCTTCATCTGTTTGGTTCCCTGTTCCTGTCTTTTCTCACCGCTAAGATCTCCTTGCTGGCCCCTCTAAGCAGAATGGTACAGGCTTTGGGGTCTTTGCACTCGGTCACAAAGGTGAAATACTCATCGCCGATCTTCTTCACTTCAAATAAGCCAGCTCCCATACCCACATCCTCTTCACGGAGCTCATCTGTTCTGCTGGCAATACGTGCACCACATGCTCTAGACAAGCAGAAGTAGAGAGTATCAGTTAACTTAAAAAAAGAAAGGAAAAAAAAAACCTTATTGATTTATGTAATTTAAAAAATGCTGAATAAAATATATTACATAAACTTAATAACATTTTAAAAATGAAATGTTTAAGTTGAAGTACTAAAACTTCTAGAAATAAAAAGATACACAAAAATAAAAATGACAAGCAAATAAAACTACTACAACTTAAATTAAAATGGAGAATGAAAATAAAAATAAAAGCTTATTTAAAACATTAATAAAAACTATAATAGTATATAAATACTAAAATAACACTAATTACCATTCACTAATGAATCATTCAAATCAAATTGTAAACCATTTTGCCAAATTCATTAAGAATCAAATCATTCTTAAAGTTTGTCACTCACAAATCAAACACCATTACACTTCACAAGCAATATCTAGGTATATATGAATACAATTTATATCCACTAAATACATTGCCATGATGAACATTTTAAGATTAATTTTCACATTTAAAATTTCTTATTTCCAGGTTTACCAATGAATTAAGAACAAACATTTTTATATTTTGTGCATGCACGTCTGACAAAATAAGCACTGATGCAATCAACTACACAAGAAAAATTCTAATGTATTGACAAAAGCACATATTTCTGCACCTTGCAATACGGTTGTTGTCCGTCTTTCTGACACGACGGATTGCAGTGATGTTTGCTTTCATCAGATAGTGCTGAGCCAGATCTAGAGAGACAACAGTTTAATACAACTCCCATGATCTAAAAAAAGACCACCATTGCTTCTCATAAACACATGACTGCATGAGTGCTCATATGTACCAGAGATGCCCTTTTCAGTGAAGATCAGGTCAGGTTTGAGACGAATGATGTCTTCACAGATCTGCTGGATGTACTCTTCCTCCATCTGCAGAATGCGGGTGAAGTCTTCCTCACGAGTGATCTCAATATCAGTCTGAGAGGAGCGAGAGGCCAAAGGTCAGTGTTTTAGATGTTAGGCATTCAGAGGAAGATTGTGGATTCAGACAACACCTCACCTGACTCTCACCCTTCTTGTACTCCAGAGAGCAGTCCAGCAGAACAATTCTGGGGTTCTTGATGAGTCTTCGCATACGGGGATGAGTTACATCCTTATTTACCATCACCCCCTTCAGCACACATGAGTCCTCAATGAAGCCACCAGGCACCTATTCACACACAAAAAGTGCAATTAGGTATTGCTTAACATTTAATCAGTTTAAAGACAACATGAACGGCAGGTCGTAATTTTCTCCATTGAGAATGAATTGGATCATGTATTTCGTATATTGGTTAATATTATCTAAGTGTCCACACAACTCGTGACATCAAAAATAGCCTTATCTACAGTGGCCGAGAGCTCAACGCACTGCAACTTAAAGGTGGGGTAAGCGATTTCTGGTAGCCAATGTTGACATTTGAAATCACCAAAACAAATACACCCCTACCCCAAAAGGGTCTCGCCCCTATTTTGATAGCTCCGCCCCACACATACGTACGCAACCCAGGCGACGATTAGTTCTGTGAAACAAAGCAAAACCAATGTTACATCGTGTTTACACCAGACGCGAGCGACGCAGCAAAATACTATAGGACTCATAATCAGTGATGCTGTCTACACCATAGATATACATATCTATGGTCTACACTGGATGCGGTGCGGCACAACAAATCCCCAACAGAAAACTGCTGCTGCGTTCTATTCATGACGTATTGACACAAATTTCAAATGATTTTCAATGGTCGCTTTGTCGCGTCCAGTGTACTAGACAGACTTTAGCTGTTGCGGCGCAGACACGGTGTTACTCACCTATTGAGAAGAAACACAGCAACCTTGGCGTCCGATTGCAGGCCTTCCGCTCCATGAGTTCTCTCCAGCGCAGGAAAGCTGATCCGATACTTACACGGGTCCTAATTCTTGCCTTAAGCCTTCTTTTGTTCCGCAGACGTTTTCCTCTTTTTATATTTATCTGCTATTTCTATCTTTCTGTCGCTCGGCTAATGTCCATCCTGTGCACTGAACACTCTCCTCCACATCATGAGTAGACACTCCCCTTACTGCAGATTGGCTACAAGTTTGTTTTGCTAGTCGGCCCGAATCAGTTTTCTAAAGCGTTTTTGAAAAATCACTTATCCCACCTTAAAGGGTGCTTTCACACCTGTAGATTGATTGCTTTGTTCCGAAACGGGGATTAAAATTATTACAACGTTGCTTTTTATTCTTGGTGCGGTTCGCTTTTACACGGCAAAGTTTCAAAACGGACCAAATTTGTTAATACAAGTCACAAGAACAGCGAGTAAACTGTTCTCTCATTGGTCAAAGTTCCACGGTTTATTTTCCGGGATTTCACTGAGCTGTCATCCGACAGGATGGAACGATAACAGCTTTGCGGGCTTATTGTTGGGTTTTTTTTTTTTGTAGCTGTCGTTATAATAATTTATCATTTTGAGCAGGAGTCCAGGATTGATTGGGAAAACATTTTTAAAATGCACCTACTAGGAAGAAGAACAATAAGACGGCATTATAAAATAAAAAATGTGCGCTTTGATTTTTGAATGGCAAAGACGTGCTCACCCACAGACATTCACAGGTTCATTTTGAGGTATTAGCAAAACAACAAAGCTAATGCTTTTCACGGAACTTACGTAATTACCCATCATAAACTGTGATATAGCCTGGTCCGTTGGATCGGATTGCTTTCTCACTACAACCGAACCGCTCCAGAGTTCGTTTTCAATCGAGCCGAGACCACCTCATTTAGGCGATCTCGGACCAATTGTTTTAGTGCGGATCCGAGCGCGATTGCCATGTTCACATATGCCCAAACGAACCAAGCTAAGGGGGGAAACGCGCCAGGTTCCGAAACAACAGGCCAGGTGTGAAAGTACCCTAAGAAAACACATGCAAATAGAAAGCACCAGCAAATTCAGAAAACACCATCAGTACTTTAAATACTCAAAATACAGAAACGCGCTGCAAATACTCAGAACACAACCAAATACAGAAATGTGCTGCAAACACACACACAACGCGACCAAATACAGAAAAGAGTTGCAAGTAGCACAGCCCACAACGTTTCAAGGGGTGTGAAACATTATGTAAGCTGGCTAACTTTTTAAACTTCCCTTTACGAAAATTAACCATGGTTTTATTATAGTAAAAGTGTAGTAACCATGTTTTTTGGCCAATTGGTTACCATTTCCATAACCACAGTTGTAGAAATACCATGGTTAAACTATGGTTAGTGTAGCAAAACCATGGTTAACCTGTGGTTACCATGGTTTAACTATAGTAACCATGTTTTTTTTTTGTAAAATTTTCTTTTAATTTTCATAAGGGAAGTTGTAAAAGTTAAAGTTAGCCACCTTACATAATGTTTCACAGTTACAGTAATTGTGTATTTCGTCAGCTTATGTAGGCTAATAATATCCAAAATGCTAAGGAATCATATCATATCAGGATGTTAAAGTGAACAAAACTCTCACCTTTCAGAGTTGACATTGATAAGCATGTCCCAGCCAGGTTTGTCGCTTGTGGTTCCCTTAAACATTTTTGATGTGGGCTGTACGTATTTGCAGCGTGTTTCTGTATTTGGTTGTGTTGCGAGTATTTGCAGCATGTTTCCGTATTTGGTCATGTTGTAGGTGTATTTGCAACACGTGTTGTCAAACTGATGTTGTTTTCTTAATTTGCTGGTGTTTATTCTATTTGCATGTGTTTTTCATTTGCGAGCTCTCTCTCTGCCATCGTACATATCTGATAAAATGCAAGTAATTTTATTATGATTAAAGATATCTGGGAAAAAACATTCTGGAATTACATTTAAAAATTCTGCATATACATAGTAAAACTAAGTAAGAATATATACAGTTTATTTTAATTTCAGGTTACAAGAGAAAAATGGAAAATTCTTTAGGCTGTGTCCTACCTTCTCGACTTTGGCATACTTCTTAATGTCGATCTCCTTGCGTCCGTTTTCCTCCAGCTCAACAGTACGGACAGCATCTAGAGCAATGTTACAGGCCAAGGTGGACCAGCGGCTGAGCGCTTTGGTGTTGATGGCAGAGTTTATTATCTTCAACATCATGTCACGATTATTCACGTCTACTGGAGTGCTGTGAGGTCGAGGAAGAAGTAGAAAAACTATAAGACTGCAGAGTACTGAAACATCTCAGCCCACTATAGCCAAGCATCCACCGATAAAACTCAAAGGAATGAAAAAGGAAATTTCACCTAAAATTAAAAATGCCGTCAGAATGAGAGCCCAAACAACTGATAAAAAACCTCACAATCCATATGACTCCAGTCCATCAATTAATGTCGTGAAGTGCAAATCTTTTGTTTATAAGTAACAAATCCATCATTAAGGCATTTTAACTTTAAACCTTTGCAAAATATGAGTTAATCCTCCAGTGAAAAAGTTCATGCTCTGTTGTCCTCTTATATAAAAATCCAGAACTGTTTCTCTCCTGATTCAGACAAAACGACTTTTTCACCGAAGAAAGCAATGTTATGGATAGAAGAGTTGTATTTTATCCAGAAGCAACGGTTTGAGGTTAAAAATGTCTTGATGGATTTATTACAGACACGCAGCTTTTCGCTTCACAAGATGCTAACTGTCGAACTGGAGTTGTGCTTTTTTCAGCTGTTCCACTGGTGAACAAGTGATGAAATGCTCCAAATCTGTTCTAATGAAGTAACAAACTCATCTACAACTTAGATGGCCTGAGGGTGAGTAAATTTTCAGCAAATTTTAATTTTTGGGTGAACTACTCCTTTATTGATTGAGCGCTCAGAGAGAAGAATTAAACTGGTTGTATGTGTGATTACCTGATGTCTTTGAGTATGTTCAACATGTCATCCAGAGCTTGTCTGTATGCACTTATCACCACGGTAGGATGCATCTGCTGTTCCAGAAAATGCTCAGCCACCGACAGCATCTCACCCGCTGTACACAGAATGACACGTTAGGATTGGAGCACAAATGCTATTGAACAAATGATAGCATACAAACATTAATTGTTAATTGTCACATTCATTTAAATGTAACTTAATCATCCTGACACCTATTATTAATAATAATTATTTAATATGACTAAATTAGAAAAGATATTACTCAAGAATACATTTAATCCTACACCAGTGAGAACACCTTTGACTCTCACCCAGAATAATTACAGAGGTGGTCCCATCTCCAACCTCCTCATCCTGTGTACGGCTAATCTCAATCATGGACTTGGCAGCAGGGTGCTGGACCTGGATCTGCAAGTCATCAAAAAAAGAGAGATTATATCAATATTCAATAAATACAAAGCATTCATTTTATTAAACAATTCAGAGTTCATGATCACCTCTCTCAGAATGGCATTGCCATCATTGGTCATGACGATCCCACCCATTGGATCCAGAAGCATCTGCGCACAGAGAACCAATCATTTCATCATACATTTGGAGAATTTCTAGAGAAATATCATACCTTTCATAATTTCTTACAATAGACAATGCACTAAAATACAAGAGTGGTCTGAACGTCAGAAACCCACCTTCATCATAGCCCTTGGTCCCAGACATGTCCTGATGATGTCAGCTATGGTCTGAAAAGAAAAGATGAAGCAGCAAGTAAGTGATTTTTGTCTCATCTGACATGTCTATCAAGAGGAAAACAATAATAATAACAGACCCACCTTGGCCGCAGTGATGTTTCCTATCTGGACCTTCCGTCCAGATTCTCTCTTGATGTTCTGACCTGTTATGAGCAAAAATAGAGCCAGTGTAGATTAATATGATGAACCCCAATTATTTTACTAGTTTAGAAAACGCAATTATTTCAAATAATAGAATATTTAGCACATGCTAACTGAGAAAGTATCAAATATGTTATCGGTCTTCTCCTAAAGATGAACAGGGTGCAGCTCTGGTTAGCACACCCTCTGTGCCGTTAGCCTGATGCTAACGCAACTAATTCATTACTTGAAAATCTCCGTTAGACAGAATCGACTGGCCCATAAAGACAGCACATGACTGAGAACTGAGCAGCGCTAGTTTTATTACTGGCTGTGTAACTTGTAGTGGAATGCCTTAAATTATATTACAATTAATAAGCACTGTTAGCTACGAGACTAACACAATGACTAATCTGAACACTGACATGAGCTTGTCAGACACGCGAGGCCCCCGTGCCACACTAGTTAGCTTAGCATTCTAGCACCGCTGCATGAATAAAACTCTTATTCAAACTGTTACCAAATCCAGCGGCGGGTCATATGAAAGCTACACTTGCGCATTTACAGATGGCATAATGAAATAAGCACTCACTAAGCACGAGAACCGGTCGGCCCATCATGTTTGCGGCGTGGTTTAGATCACCGGTACCGGAAAAGGCGCACAACGGCGAGAGGAGAGGACGAACTAGGCGTGGCTGGGGATTCAGGCACACACTGAACCAATAGGCAAACGAGACGCCTTTGACATGCACATATCTCCACCAATCAAAGAAAGTCCACCAACGCTTGTGGGTGGGTGTAGACTAGAGCAGAACTGAAAAGTTCTCGAAAGAATCCTGCAATAGCTGTCGAGATGAATATTTCCTAGATAAAAACTTACATTTTACTTACAAATAATTAAACACTCAGTTTCAGATTTACATCCAAAAAGAGCAAAATCTATATTTTGTTAAACAATTATACTATTTTATATTATCTAAAAATAGTTTATATCTTTTTTTTTTTTATATATATATATATATCAACTCCTCACGTTTACACCATAAAACATTTTTAAAGAAAATTTAAAAAAATAATGGAAAACATATTACAGTTAAAACTCTAAAATAGTTAACAAGGTTAAATTACCATATAAGGTATTATTAAAAATACTAAAACTTAAGTTCTACAACATGAATGTACTTTTAGTATTAGTATTATTAATTAAATATATCTCAAATTATATTTTAGGTACAACTGCTTTTGGATTTTTTTAAGGCTTTTACTATGTAACATTTAGAACAATACCACAAATGTATAACAAAAATATGCTACAATACACACACAATCAGGTGTCTGTCCATTCCTTTATTATGACTGCAAACACAAAACACTCCCCTTTTTGATTACATAAACAGTTAAAGTAGTAAGTGTCAAACTTGTAAAAGATCACTAGGGCTGGGAGCAGCGGTTAACATCTCATGTCCTCACATGTATGGATGGAGGAAGCGATCCAAGATAAGCCCTTACAGACATTTGACTTGACAGACATACGGAGGTAGGAGAGGTACCCCAATTCTTTTCACAGACTGCTTTTGCACAGTCATCAGCTGCTTACAGAATCTCGAACACATCCTATAGACTTGAAACACAGTTTTATAGTAATATCTGAATGGACTATGAAGAGATTGTGTAACTATCGTACCAATGCAGTAAAGAATTTCAACATTTTGTAAACTAAGCCAGCAGTCAGGAGTGAGGTACAAACTTAACGTAAAAGCATTCAGTCAGTGGAACACTTTAACATGCTACAGTAACATATATGTGATAAGTGACCTATAAATAGTCTCTCTTTAAATAAAGAGACAGGAAATTAGCATATTTCTCATATGCAGTGCATTTTGTTACAAAAGATGGAATAAAAGAACACAGAGGCAACTTGGCAGCAGATTGTTAAATAACGGATGTAAAAACAGTATTTTAACTATAAATTACATTCCTTATGTATCCAGTAGTGTATTGACTAACATTTTACAAGTGATGCATTTTATCATGTGTATCAACTAACGGTCATGAATAGCTGCGAGTGACATATTTGGCTAAGTGGATTTGTGCATTTCTCCACCTGTTAAATTCAGCATCTTATTGTCTGTTTACAGTTCATCCCTTGACTCGTCTAAGATGAGCAGATTTGTGGCCTCTTTCTTCAAATAGGTGATGAAGTCACTAACCTCACGACCACCCTATGGGACAAAAACATTTAAGTAACATTGTAGTAATTTGTCTGTGTGTATATGTGTGTGTGTGCACACTTGTGCATGATGATATTCACCTCATATCGCCGTGGCTGGTCTTTTTGTCCAGAGGACGCAAAGTAAATGGTTGGAAATCTGCAGTTTGGGCCAAACAAATCCAAAAATAAAAAAAAGAATAAAAAAGAAAAACAGCTGAATGTCACAATGTTTGTTGTAATGAACTATAAATAGATCAAAGACATAAAAAGAGACAGAATGTTACCCTTGGACATCATAATTTGGGGGCACATCATTAGCCGTGGCGTCCATTTTAGCAATGACAATGTTGGGGTCCCCAGAGAGCTAAGACACACATAAAATAAAACATTCATCTCATTTCATTCAGCAAGAATGAATAGAGTAAAGAGTGAAGACATTTCTATTTGAAATGCTGTTCTTTTGAACTTTTTATTCAGAAAAAAAAAATCCTGGAAAAAAATATCATGGATTCCACAAAAATGTTAAGCAGCACATCTGTATTCAACATTGATTAAAAAAAAATAGAAAATGTTACTTAAGCACCAAATCAGCATATTAAAATGATTTATGAAGGACCATGTGACACTGATCACTGGAGTAACAGATGCCAAAAATTCAGCTTTGCCATCACCGGAATGAATTACATTTTAAAATATATAAAAAAAAATTATTTTGATTTGTAATAACATAACTAATACTTAACAGTATTAGTATTTTACCATGTTTTTGATCAAATAAATGTAGGATTGGTGAGCATAACAGCCTTCTTTCAAAAACTTTTTTTTTTTTATTCTTACCAATTTTCAAACCCCTAACCCCTGATAAAAATGCTTTATACTATATATATTGTAGCGTCTGGACCAATCAGACACACCATTTTTCATTTTATTTAACAAATCAATTATTCATTAGATTAACAAATCGTCACAGTCCCCTCACCCAATAAACTGGATGCCAGCATGTCTGCCACCAGGCCTCCCTTAACCAGGAAATTAACGTTCTTAGAATTGACAAGACAGTTGACCCTGAGAGGTCAGCTAAATATCTACAGCGGATCTAAAATATTCATAATTAATTATAACTAGTTATGATTAATTATTCATATTTCCCATGAGCTGATTCGTTACAATATACATACACATTGTGTTAACAGACCTTTTCTCCAAGCTCCTTGTATATGGGCTCCAGGTTCTTGCAATGGCCACACCAGGGAGCGTAAAATTCAACCAACACATCCTTCTCTGGATCATTCACAATCTCATCAAATGTGTCTGCAACCACAACCTGTGGAACCACATACATGATGAATACCAGAAAACATTTAAAAAAAACAAAAAACCTTTGTGTGTCCATGTACCTTGACAGGGTCATCGTTGTACTCTGGAACAGGCTCAGATTTCACATATCGTTTCAATCTTTTTGCAAAGTAATCCTCCAGGAACCTCTCCAAGGACTTGCCATCTCGCCTACAGAACCAAACACAGAATGAAGTTCTAAAGTCTTTTGGACTTTTCTCAAGTCTATTAATTGTGTCTTACTGGGTGTAAGCAGAAAAGCTCTGGGTATAGAAACTAGTCTAGTGTGTTGCAAAACTCACATGAATTCTTCCTGCATGGAGTACTTGTGACCCTCTCTTGTCCGGATGGTGACGAGGGGAATGTCACCTCCCTCAGACGAACCCAAAACAAACTCCTCCTCAAGCTCATCCTGGAACTCCTGTCGATCTGCCACTGCAAAACTCAGACCCCGATCCAGGAACTGTGTCACCACCTTCATTATCCTGAAAGAGACTATGAAAAATGAACAGATATAAAGAGAACGATTCCACGGATATTCCAACGATTGGGTGCTCACCTGTTCCTCCAGTAGTTTGTGACTTTGGGATTTCGTAAGTAATCTACATTGTAATATGCTGTAAGCAGATCACTTCCTCTTAGAATGTCCCTATTTTCTGCGGTTAAATGTGGACAGAGACCAAATCTAAAAGCAAAGCAAGATGAAAACAACAAGACCAAGAATCACAATCACAATAAATCAAATTGCATTTTTAAGTGGAGTTCAAACCGTTTAACCAATCATCCACAAAATATATAAGCATAGAAACTTACACATTGTCTCTGATGAATTTACGGAGAGAGGAAATAGAAATGGATTCTGTGTATTTCACCACATTGTCCTCAAACTTGCTGTTTAAATGGGGGGGACGAAACAGCAGAACACACCTGGATGGAAAAGGTAGAGAAGAAAAAGCTCAAAATATTTTAGACATTTCAAAATGTACAGTTCATCTTAACATTTTCAAGTCATTAAAACTGATATTTCATAGCTTATCTGAGGTGTGCATAACCCATACACCTGCTCATCTTTGGATAGCTAACCTTAAAATTACCTAAGCTATCACATATGGCATGATATTTGAGCCTAAATATTTCTGCCTATATAATTTTCGAGCTAAGTCTATTTTTGGTTAGAACTACTTCTGACAGCAAATGAAAAAAGAAACATCAGGGATATACTTAAACATGAAATACCGATCTTAGTTTCTGATAATGATCGTGTTTCCTTCATGCTCTGTCATACATACTCTCCATCTACCCCATATTTCAGGCCTGTTCCCACATCAGTGGAATGAGCAAATCGATAGCTATCCCTTAGGGCACTGGAGACCTTCAGAAACTCTGCAAGCTGTGTACTGTCTTCCCCAGAGAAGAAGCCTGAGCAAAGAGACAAGAGGGCAAAACAAGAAAGGAGAGAACTTGAGCTTTCTTCAGTTCCAAGAGAGATTAAAAGGAATGCAGAAGTCAAATCTGATGTGTTTTAAGCTTCTGCTGTAGGAGCGATTTAAGATGTTTTGGCAGGTTTTACAAACTCAACTCACCCACCACACTGGCCTCATTGTTGTCGACAAAAGAATCCAAATCTGCCTCACTGAGCAGAGCCACAGAACTTGGACCTGCTTGCTTTTTCATGTAGCTCACAATGCCATCTGTTTCAGATCAGATCACAAAAATAATTATAGCCAAAAAAACAAAAACAATATGAAAACACACTGACAAGTTTGGGATAAGTAAACATTTTTGAAAGAAAAAAAAAACATTTACTTAGTAAAGATGCATTCAATTGATCAAAAGTGACAGTAAGGAAATGCATAATTGTACAGGATTCAAAGAATCCTAAAAAAATATTAATAGATTTCCACAAAAATATAAAGCGGAAAAACAGTTTTCAACACTGATAACAAGAAATGTTTCATGAGCACCAAATCAGCAAATTAAAATGATTTCTGAAGGATCAGAAAAATTCAGCTTTGCCATCACAGAAAAAATTTTTTTTTGTAATTATATATTAGCTGTATTTTTGATGCAGCCATGGTGAGCATGAGAGACCTTTAGAAAACATTATTTTTATTTTAAATCTTACCAACTCCGAACTTTTTGAACAGTACTGTATGTGTGGACACAAAATATCAACCTGCTGTTCTGGGGCCATCATAAGATCCAGCTTCCTCTCCATTGCGGAAGATTTTTAGGGTGGGATATCCACTCACTCCAAAACGCTCACACGTCTCAGAGCTCACAGTGCAGTCAACCTGACCAAACATGAGGAAAGAGACACATTTACTACACAAATATATAAAAACAGAATCTTGCAGATGGAGTCATCTGTGTGAGGCTGAAGATTTGAGCTGGGTAATAGGAACTGGTGGGTCCATCACCATCCTCACCTTTGCCAGAGGCAGTGTCCCTTTCAGCTTTGTGGCAGCAGCCTCGTACTCAGGAGCAAGCCTCTGACAATGACCACACCTGTGGTAACATCATATGAGGAATGTTAACGATACATTAAAGCATTGTACCATTTAACTGCAAATGCAGGTAAAATCCAGTGTTTCGGGGATTTATTATGGTTTAAATTAAGAGAATTGTGCATTTGCATCATAATTTAAGTTCATGCACATCCATATATCATAATTTAAATTCATGCACTACATGCATTAACAACCATTGTTGTTCTCACTAAGTCCAGACATGAACATGAAAAACCCAGCTTACGCTCTGGTCACTGTACAAACAGTTAATTACAACCAAACTACAATCTGGCAGCAGCTGGAATTGCACTTTTATACAATTATAACAAATACATAATATCTGGGACAAACCAAGGTGCGAAGAACTCCACCAGCAGAGTCTCGTGCACGGCTGCGCTCCGTTCAAAGTCAGAGTCGCCGAGCTCGAGCACATCGCTGCCCTCCGCAGACCACGCGGTCAGTGCTAGACAGATGATAAACCAAGGTAAACGCATTTTGACTCGTGTCAGCGGTGACTATGCGACGAATGAATATAGAAGTTCGCCCTGCTGCGCAAGTAGCAGATGTATGGATCGCCTAAAGGTCCACAAAAGCACAGTTCCCCCGTCAGAGCGCGTTTGATATATTCCGTACACTGGTGCAAAGCCATTACTTGGCATAACATGTGCCTCAAGTCGATCGCGTGGTGCTGCAGCACCTGGGATTTATTACGCTCGGTCAGAGCTTTAATCTTTTAGATACGGCTAGTTGTTTGAAAATCAATAAAGTGTTCAAAGACCACAAGTCAAAGCAGGGGAAGGTATGCACTGATTTATTTTAGCACTAGGGGTCACCATTATTCAGTTATATCTTATTTAGATAAGAAGCAGCTTTGGCTTGGTAAAAGTTTGCTCTTTCGAGATTTTGACTTGGCGGTTGAGACTGCCCTGTTGAAAAAAACAGCATTGGTTAGGTATGTTTTGACGCTGGGATGCTGGTTTAAGCTGGTCCTTTGCTGGTTTGTGCTGGTCATGTGCTGGTTTAAGCTGGTCCTTTGCTGGTTTGTGCTGGTCCTTTGCTGGTTTGTGCTGGTCCTTTGCTGGTTTGTGCTGGTTCTTTGCCAGCACATGACCAGCATAAACCAGCAAAAGGACCAGCATAAACCAGCATCCCAGCGTCAAAACATACCTAACCAGCCTATGCTGTTTTTTTCAACAGGGTGGACAGACATTAAATCAGTAGAAATATATATAGAATACAATAATTATTGTTATGAATAAGATAAACTCTTAAATAGACATTATTCAGCCGGTTCTGACTGTAAGTGTAATATTGCTTAATTATTAAAAGATAATATTAAGCTGTTTTAGACGAGTATAATGGTGTTTCCTTGAATAAATCAGTGTCGAATGATATAATTGAGTGAGTGATTCAATTACATGTTTGTATAAAATATAGTGATAACATAGTTTTGGGACGCATTAGACATTTTCAGAAATGCAAAAATATTTCTATGTACTTATTTCAAGATTTTCTCGGAACTCCTGGGGAATTTCAAGACCTAGGCTACAATGTGCAAGTGAAGTTCCTGACAGATGATAAGCTAATGCTGACTCAGCCCATCTTTTGCTGAGTGTTATGAATAAGACGGAAACCCTGTTTTCCTTCATTCTCGATTATTTCCCTAATTATAGTGTTATCTACAATGCATGAAGGGGAAATATGTCCTGGAGCATCACTTATCATTAAAGCCAGCAGGAAACCATTCTCATGGACCCTTCAGTGCAATGGCTTACCAATCATAGTTGTTAAAGCCTTCTTTTGGCCAGCCATTTTTGAACAGACATTCTGAATAGTAATTTAGAAAGAGGGCTGCTTTGTTGATGTTCCAGATCCAGAATTTTCCATTTTACTCCCCCATTTTTTTAACCAAATCCCTAGTTTAACTTTCCAGACCATCCTAAAACAGACAATCATTGTAGGCTTATTTCAGTTTCAGATCATACTTTTTATTTAATCTCCAAATCTAAATCTAAGGTCAATGGTTTAAAATCCCTTGTGAACATTCCTAATATGTGCTCACGGAGATGGCGTGGGATAGGCTAAATGAGGGATAAATCAACTACTGTAGCTATAATAAATCAACAAATTAACTATATTATCTATAATAAACTCCTCCAAGTTAATTATTTCGATTTCTTTTATAATGTTTGACCCCTGACTGACAGAAACAACTACAATGGATAGTCACATTTCTACAAATATTTTGTGGTAAAATAGAGGGGAAAACATTCATATTTCAATAACATTTGCCTACTGATTTTTATTAAACGAATCCTCCTTTCTGTAAGCAGCTAATGAGTTCTTACGTCTGGTGTTTTGCATCCAATATCTTCTTATCTGCCATATATGTTATGGAGAGTGAGGAATTGATGTTCTGACTAAACCATCAGTCAGTGAAAAACAGGAACTTTTGCTCATGTGTTACTGGAAGGAGCTACAAAATGTAATGCTTTAAAAGAAAAATATTATTAGGTTCATTACGTAATTACTCCCATTATTTTAACACATCATTGGGGTCTCTGGAATCCCAAGCATACAACAGTATAAATCTCAACAGAACATTAGGCTACTAACATTATAGTGTAAAGGCCCGTTCACACCATGGACGATAACTATAAAGATAACGATAAAGATAAAGTTCTAAAAATCGTTCTCAATATTAAAGAATAGCAGAGTCCACACCACAACTATAACGGTAAAGACAAAGAGAAACGATATCGTTGGAATCACTTTCAAAACTATCTTTCTCCAGCTGAAGAACGATAAAAAAAAATTGAAAGCCAATCAGAATGCTGTAACGAGCTCGAGAATGTAAAGCGGCAGACTCGCGTGCGCTTAGAATAAACAGACGATATCGTTCGCTGGTGTGGACGCTAATATCGTTATCTTTATAGTTATCGTTCTTGGTGTGAACGGGGCTTAACAGTGTATGGAAATGTCAATAAACATGAACTATGTTAAGATTGTATTGTATAATGTTTTGTAATGAGAGTTTTATGCCAAACTGTTAAATAGACACAAAGCTATAGTTAGAACTAAACAGTGAGAGGGAGAGAATACAGTAGGCGTAAGCGCGTGCCCACTCACTCCTCGCGCACTCGAGGTTCTGTCACTGTCGCGCGCTCTCCAGCGCAAAGCATAGAGATACAGAGTGATTACGCGCACATCGGCTTAGCGATCACTTTGGGAGCAAGGCATAGCTTCAATATTTATTTTCAAGTTTATGAAGTTTACAAAAGGACATACGTCTGCACGAGTAGGCTATCTTAATTGTCCTCGGGACAGAACACTCCAGAACATCGCTCAATAAAGTTCGATGCCACTTCTCCAGTAAGGTAAGAAAGTTAACGCTAATGCGATGCAAGACTTTTCAAACCTGCAAAGGACATGACCGATTTCCTGAATGTATTCACTTTTGTATAGCCTACTTTTCTTCGCATTTTTGATAAGATTATGTGATTGCTTTTTCTTAGGGTTCACTCTCAAATTTAATACAATTTTCAAACAAACTATATAATTCATGCAAACCAAAATTGTAGGCCTATAATTAATAGTTTGCTGTAAATGCACTTCAAAACAGAATAAACCTAACCTACATTGGTAGATTTCATTAGCTTACACAACCTTATTTTAAAAAACTAAGCAAATATCTGAAAAAATTGCGCTTTTCCTGTAATTAAGGTGCAATTTGGCTGTTGAAACATTGATGTCCATTTTTATTATAAATGTTTTTTAGACCAAATTAAACACAGATTAAATTTTTAAATTTGCATAAAACAGCATAAAATATATTGTTAAAAAAGTACATGTCATTTGTATTTAACACCTTGTTAAATGTGTGGACCACCTTGTGTTATGTGAAGGACAATGGTGGAATGACACAGTGCCCTGAACACATTTGATCTTTTTGTGAGTCATATCAAAGGCTCTGCCAATATTTTTTGTTCTTTTGTAGTTGATTTTTAGCATTGCATGCTATTTGAGTGTTTCTTACCCACAACATTTTGGAGTGTCAATCACTTGCAGATACAAACAAACCCCAGCACTGCAATTGGCAAAAAAGCACATTAGATCCAGGAGATGCCGACCTTGACCTTGGTTCTAGATGATTCCAGACAGTTACAATGAGTCCACTACCTGTTTCACCATCTTTTTGTTCCAGACCACAATATCCCGTAAAACAGGTCAGACTTATGAATAGGAGCTCAGAAAGAATCACTAGTACCTGCCAATGGTTTCACATCTGGAGAGTAGAGACTTGAGAGAGTAGAGAGTGTGATTTCCACAGGAGAAACGTTTCACCTGGACAGCAGCATACTGAGGTCCTTGTAAAAAACATCTGCTGTGGATATGATTTCTTTGTTGGGCCGTGAGCACTGGGTTGGCAGACTCTTTAACTGAAATTCTTTGGATTACACCAGGGGGTCTTGGTTCAGTAGTTCACAGCTGCTTGTGTTATGAGATCATTTATGTCATGAAATTAATTGTAAATTAGCAGCTAATAAACTGGAATGGTTTTCTGTAACGGAATCTGATATGTAAACAAAAAAAAATAGAATTTAATATCTGATTTTAAATTTTGTAAATTTTTAAAATATCTTTTTGTTTAAATAATTAGTTGTAACCTTCTTCATGTCAAAAAGTGACTTTATATGAGTTCAGGGTGAAATAAAATAGCACAAAGAAAAGAACATACGGAGGTCAGTGGTGATGAGATGGGGGTGTTGTGTTAACGGATGAAGACGGTGGGTAATATTTCCACCACATGCTTACATAAGCCTCTCTAACTCATGCTTTTTGCAGGCAGAGGCATAAGGAGGGCTTTGGATCTGTGGGCTTCTGCTTAAAGCTCTTCCCATTTCTTTATTTGTCCATTGGACTTTTTTTGCATTTTTGTTTGCACATCCCTGTTTATTTTCACTGCAGAACCACCACAGAGTTGTAGAGTCAGAGAGAAGATCTCTAATCTTTGCTCCGATCTGAAAGTCGGTCAGTCTTGGAGAGGTTTGAAGCAGAGCGGCAGAGCTGGTAGTCATTAGGAGAGTGGAAAGTGACTCTGATGTTGTTTTGCAGGGTCTGTTTGCACGGAAGAAAAGACAAACAACCCATCTAGGGTGAAATATAGAAACATAGATGTGTTTGTTAGTGGACAACTCTTGAAAAATGATCACGACAGCTGGCAGTAAAGCTCATTTTGAGACTGTTGCGATACAGAAAGGGCTATGATCTGCCATAGTTATATCTGTCATTTCCCTCAGTCAAAACAAAGTCATTGTTATGTAAAAATCCAGTCCTTCATATTTGGGATTGACATTTGAGCTCAGACCTGCAGCCATTGATTCTACAGCTGTCCTCCTGCCATCTCAATCTGCCAGTTGTATTTTAAATCAGGTAGACGACAGGGGGAAAATAATAACCCTCCTCAACTTTTCCTTTTGCTTTAGTATTATGGAAAAGGCATACTGGCACTGTGCTGAAGTTTGTCCCATGAGATCCAATCGGAAAATTAATTGTGGTAAAATATGAGGTGAGTACACACTGACTTTTATGTATGTGGGAGACACAGAAATAGGGAGATTTTACTATGTGTATTGTGAGTGTGCCTGTGGTGTCTACCGAAGGCAAATGGTCACTGGATGGCAGACCAAAGATGTTTCCTTTTGTTTGTTTCTGGTAAACACACTGGTGTTCTTCAGAATGAGAGGAGGAGACAGTTGAGGCCCGTGGACTCAGATATTATTTATCTTACAGACAATGAATTGTAAACACCAGTACATTAAGTAATGAATCCTCAAGCACATCCGATGCAAATGGAAATAAGATCTGAATGGAAAAAAATTCATTTCGTTTGGATTTAGATTTTATTGGCAGCACAGGAAATTGCCCGTGTTTCCTCTGTTACTCTTTCGGTCTTCTCTTGTGCCCAGGACATCCTGAGTCCAGCATCTGGCAAATACCTGCCCTCATCTCTGTCTCTCCTTCTCACTCTCATCCTGTTATTTCTGCCTTGTTGTGGAAGATATACGACCTACACATATCAGGTTTATAGCCTTTAGATGCATTTAATAGAAGCCAATTAGTTAAGATATGTAAACACACTACCATTTAAAAGTTTGGGGTCAGTATGATTTTTTTATAAGAAATTAGCCTAATACTTTATTCAACAAGGAAGCATTAAACTGTTAAAAAAGTGAAAGTAAGGCATTTATAATGTTACAAAAGATTTCTAGTTCAAATAAATGGTGTTTTTTTCACTCATCAAAGAATACTGAAAAAATCTGCAGAATATATAAAACAGGTATAGTAAAAGGTATGACGTAAAGTTTGTTGTCAGTATGTTATTTTAATACTTCTATTTAGCAAGGGCACATTCAATTGATTAAAAGTGACAGTAAAGACAATACGAAAGATTTCAAATAAATGTTGTTCTTTTGAATTTTCTATTCATAAAAGAATCTTTTAAAAATATGTATCACAGTTCCCACACAAATATTAAACAGCACAACATTGATAGTAATAAGAAATGTTTCTTGAGCTACAAATCAGCATATTAGAAAGACTCTTTAACATTTAAGAAACCTCTGGATTGGGGTTCAAATATTGTCTTCGTTGTGATGGGAGTGAGAGGAGGAAGATAATCTAGAAGCAATTCATGGAGTCACCTTCAGGGCAGACAGAGAGCGATGTGTTTCTTTTCCTCTAGTGAAAACCTTTACTTTCAAGATTCAGGAACATGTGGCTATTTTTCTCAGCTGTAAAAAGGCGATAAAAAGCCGGTTTTAATAAGGAGCAGGCTTCCTCCTCACTCTCCAGAAGGGCTCTGCAGCGATGGCCAGTTGAGTAAATCAGAAAGCTTTTAGAGGAATGTACTGGCAGCGAACGGACTTCCTCTAGGGAGATGAATGATAGCAAATGGGCAATGCAGTTATATTGTGTGGTACCAAATCCCTCAATTCCCTCAGCATTATCCCCACACATTTTATCAAAAGCTAGAGAGAAACAGCAGATCTTAAACTGGCAAACAGAAAAATATTTTAGTGTTGCTTTGCAAAGATATTTTGTTGGGAAAATATGAAGGCTTTGGTTTCATCACGCACCTGGATTCAGTCCTAATGCTTTTTCTGAGTGCTGCACTCCTCTTTGCACTTAGGGGAGGCTCAGTGCTTTATGTCAAACTCGCTTGAATAGATCCAGGCCTGATCCAAATCCCTGAAAATGTAATAAAAAAATTGCTAAAAAAAAAAATCTTAATAAATATAAATGTAAAAATATGGACGTGAATTCATTTATCACAGCATTAGCTTTATCATCAGTACAACCTGCTGCAGTTTGTCCATCTGTCTGCACAGGCATAGCAGCCACCTCATTCTGATCCAAATGTTTGCTATTCTGTCTCATAAATAAATGGGCCTCTTAAGGTAAATTCCTGTGTGGGACAGCTTTACTATACTCAAGACATCCAGTACTGTCCAGACTGTATAATAAAACAAGACAGACAAGGGAGAAAAAGCACACATATTAAAAGTTCCTTAACTGCACAGATCGAGCTAGAATCCATATTAGTGTTCACAAATACATTTGCCAGGCAACAGAATGTTGATTTAGACGGGAGGTGGGGGTGGAGTCTCACTTCAGTTATCTCACTTCAGTCTTGTGGCAGTTCATTCATTAAACCAAAGCAAAATGAAACTGAGATACTCAAAACAGTGAAAAGACTTTAGTGATACTGGTGATATATGATGCATCTCTCATGGAGATGATGAGGACTGTTTGAGCAGCTGTTAACAAAGCTGATTTAGTCATTTGCAGATCTGGATAAGTTTGGAAAAATGGCGAATTTCTAAATATTCAGTAAATGTATAATACAAAGAAAGTGGTTTTTATGGAGCAGGCAGATGACTGGAAAATGGGATGGAAATTCATTGGTCAGAGGTTTTGGGGAACCCTTTCTGAAGTACTAATCACTTAAATTCATGTTGTCTATTGTAAATTTCACATTTTGATGTTTGATGCCACTTTAAAATTCTAGATTTTAACTCATATTCCACAGTTGTTACATTGATGGTGCTGGCAGAAGTTCTTTCAAGAAAATGTCTCTCACTGAGATGTTGCTCAGCTGACTCCACACTCCACAGCTGTGATTCTGGGTCTCCAGACTGCATGGAGTGATGTTCCTTTGGGTCCTATTGGGACTGCGGCACTCTTTTTCTCTTCCTTTTTCTCTCTCTCGCATGTGTTCTGACTGTACGCCCAGACTCCTGAGGGCCTCACACGCACATACACAAGCCAGCTCTGCACTCATGGAAATCTGCAATCAATTTAGCCAGTAGGGGAGGGGGCGTCACACTAGAGACCCCCCATTTCAAGAGAGCTGTTTATATACGTAGGCATGCATGTGCACGTGGAGTTCAAGTACGCTCATGTGGGCTTGTGACGATTGACCTGGCTGTTTCTTTACACACATACACATTTGTTCAGCATTTCCTCTCTATGGATGACATAGTGTATACTTTGTTGAACTGACAGAGGAAACGCAGCACATCTTTGTCCTGTAAGCTACTGGCCAATCATTCATGAATTTGTGATTGACATACCAGCACAGCTGGAGCTAAAATTAAATCTTATCTTCTTCCTATCAGTCTTCGGCAACAATCGTTGCCACAGAAATTTCAGAGAGCAATTATCTAAACTGGGTCACTGTCCCAAGTGCAATAAACAAAAGATTATAAGAGTATTCAGTTTTCCTTTTATCCATGCAATGGAAGAATAGTGTCCACGCTTGTTTATGCTGTGTGAATTGGAAAACAAGGAAGATAAATCATTTTGAAGGAACATCATGATGTCATGTTTGGACATGTCACTGAAATTAAGAGGGTAACCTCATCCAACCCGATCTCATGAAAGTGCGTATAAATAGTATGCCAAATAAAAACGAAAACTCTTGGTATTGATACGCAAAAATTGACTTTTGCGTGTATATGCTACACGATGGGTAGGTTTAGGGTTGTGGGGTAGATGCACATCATATGTACGTGAAAACTGCGTATCATATGCACGCCAACAACTTTCGTATCATATGCACACGAAAACTGCCCTCATCTGTACCTTTGGGAAGAAACAAAAAGTGAAAAACATCCTTGTAATTTCTCTCAAAGCCTCTATATAAAACAAAAGCAGTTTACAGAACTCAAAATCTCAGACTGTCCTAATTATATGAGTTTGTCATGCACTGAATTTGTTTAGATTTAAAATTGCTTACATATCTTAATGCTAAAACTTACAACTCCTTGAATTCATGGTGTTTTGATTAAGGACAGTTGATGAACTAATAAGTAAACCCTTTTTAGTATATTGCACAGTAAATGTCGCATCGATTTGAGGTGAGGGTTTATACGTGTAGATAATATTTACATTTATCCATTTAGCAGACACTTTTATCCAAACTTAAAATACATAAAAAGGTAACCTAAAATGCTGACCTAAAACCCCCCTGACCTGATCTAAATTAACTGGTTTAATTTAGTCAAAAATATAATTTTACATCACTGAACCAAAATATATAAATTAATTTATACCAGCAAACCTAACTGTTAAGGGTTAAATCAGGTAGAAATAGTAACAATTGCAAGTCACCACCTTTTACAGTGTATGAAAATAAAAAAAATATTCATAGTGAATGTCAGGTTTATTAGAAAGCTAGACTGGGATAAAATATAATTAAAGATAATGAATAAACCAATATGTAATGTGAAAACCTTTTTTCACATTTGTTTTGTTTTGTGTGAAAATTTCCTCCCAAGACCATCTCTTGAAAATAATGTCAAGTAATGATGAGTTCATACATTGTGCATTGCAGCATGAACAGGTTAAATGAGTCATTCACAGTGGGCAGATATACTTGAGTGCATTTGTCATGATATTTGTGGGTGGACATCTCAGACCACACTGGAAGCAGAGAGGAAGAGGAGGAGTAGAGGAAGAAGTGAGTAGGAGGAAGAGGTAAGCTAGGAAACATTTCCGGTTAGATAAGGATGTGAAGAGTCATGCTGCGGTGTTCATCAACATTCCATTGGAATTATTGTCAAATTCCTGTTTGGAAAAAACATTCATATCAGGAATAAATATTCCAGATGTCATAGTTTTGTAGTATTCATGAAGGTGGATGTTTGATTCACTTTACACCTTTCTGTTTTTTACAAGAAACCTACAAGCAATAATAACAGTTATAATAGTAAATTAACTGACTTTCAATTGATAAAATTTACATTAAAATTGAATTTAAAATAAAAAAAGACTTTGAATTAAATGCAAAGCTTGCTTTTTCTGCTTTGGTTTTTGCCCCGACATGTTCTGGGCCATAGAAATTATGGCCCATGTAATTATGGTGGTGCTCGGTCATGTCTTTTTAAAAAGCTCAAACCTCAGAAGTGCCCATCTCTTTAACTTCTCTGCCTCTGAGGGTTTGGTTTAACAGTTTGTGAACGTAAGTGTGTGTGTTTTTATGTGAATATAATTTGATTTTGTGCGGTTGTGTGCACCTATACTTGAAAAAAATATAGTTGAGCATATTCATGTATATATATATATATATATATATATATATATATATATATATATATATATATATATATATATACTGTATATATATAAACCTGTGTTTGTATAGAAATGTGTTTTGTTTGTTTGGCCACCACGTGTCTTAGGCCTAGTGAAGCCACAGTCATGTAGTCTGTGGTTATATGGTCTACAATGTCTAGCAGGAACCAGCTGTCAAACTGTGAGGTCCCCCACAAGGCCTCAGGAGCTCTCGACTCCATGCCTTTAAATGGCAGAAAACTTAACACCACTTAAAACACTCATGCTGAAATATCACAACACACAAAGCCAAAAATAAAGTCTCATCTGTCCATTTTTGGTCGCACTGACTACGCTGCTTTAAAACGCCTTTATTCACAAAACACACCCTGATGAGAAACCTTTTCTGTTTATAGGTGACTGTTGTCTTCTCTGACTCTTCAAAACATACATCAGCATGTGATGACAGCGGCCTTATCGTATTATCTGTGCGAATGTAGTTTCCTCCAGTCATGCGGATATAGCGAGTATGACATAAGCCAGCTGGGCACAAACCCACCTTGGGACTAGAATCGGTTACCACTCACCAACAAAAAAACACACAAGGTCAAATTTGCCTCCGAGATTAAGCGGACGCAGGGGTGTGGTTGCTGATGGATATCTGGAATCAGGCTCTTCGATGCATGCGGAGCGGTCAGGTCGGTCTCGGCTGTGCGAGTGTGGAAGAGTGGTGTCTTGACCCCAGAGAGATGGCGGGTGTTAAGAGAGAGCGATAAAGGAGGAAGGGCCCCCACATATCCTGTTTTTCTCTTTTTAGAGGAGCTGCAGACCAGCCGCAGAGCAGAGCATGACATAAGCTTCTGTTCCATAGCCAAACCCAATGAGGCCAGACACTGTCAGTCTCACAGAATCCTACTGCTAGATCTGAAACTTTTAACTGTTAGTTGAACGAATGTTGAATTTCCTATCACCCCCCACCCCATGTCTTTGTAAACCTGTTTGAATTTCTTCTTTGAAGCACAAAAGGAAGAAACGTGTGCTTTTCTATGCAAATACTGTGGGACTGGAGCTTTCTGAAAGGAACACAATTTCAAAGAATATAAAAGAATCAATGCTGTAAATAACTTAAAATTTGGGTCTGCTCTCTCAAAGCTTTTATATGGTTTCAGAACAGGGATTATAATTTTTTTTTGTCAAGGACCACCTTCTAGCCTTTCATCAGTAATCTCGCAAACCCCCATCAAAAAAGTGTGACCATATTTTGACACTCTTTTTTGATACTGTTTTGGATGTAAATGATTAAATTGACAGACATTTGCAAGTTTTGTTTCCTACAAAGGATTGTAATTACATATCCACCTCATTGATTGCTCTTTTGTTTTATGTCTTATAAAACTCCTCATTACTATTTTGATGTGAGAAACTTCTGCAAACGATTCAGTGCATGAGTGAACAGTCCGAATGAATCAAACTGACCCATTTGACCAATCAAAAGAGTGATTCATTCACGAGCCTAGCGTCGCAAGTTCTGATTCTAAACAGCTGATCGAAAACCCACGTATGTATACTTGACACACACACGCACTTTATATAGACAAAATACTTTTTTTATTAAAAAAAATTGCATTTTCATAATATATTCATTTAATAAAATGTAATAAAAAACACTAGAAACAGAAAGGTCTTTAAATGTAATACAAAAATACAAAAGCACTTGATGGTTATTTTAGGAGGCGTGTTTAGTCATTCAGATTTTCTTTCTCAAGCAGTTCTTTACAGTGGTGTTTATATGGTTTTCATCACAATTACTTGGGCAACAGCATGTGAAAGCTGGTAAAGGGGGGTTTTAGCTTAGGGTTGGCAGACAGCAACCAACATGTCACTTCATCTGCTAAGAGTGTTTGGGTTTGAGACCTCTGTTACTCATATGGTGAAGAACAGTATTACAAATCCATCTGTGCTGTGAACAGCCATTCCCCTCGAAGCTCTGTGTTTTCTGTTAAAAGTAAAAACAGAAACGTGTTGCTGTTTGCAGAAAGGAACAAATTGTGCTGTGTTTGTGGCATATCCTAACAGCAATGCAAAAACTGAGTTATGAGGGTTAAACATTCCAGCTATTCCTATACATCAAAAGTGAAGATGCTTGTTGATGTTGTTCTCTCACTATAAAGAAAGATTAGGAGAAAATGTACTGTGTGTATTTGTAATTATTTGTTTTTTTGAAAAGAACATCATTAATGTAAAGTACTAAATCAAATATTCCATTACACAGTTAGGTGAATAATTGAATAATGATAGATAAATCAAATAACAGTATCCCAGGCAAATAAATAAATCTGAATTACATGATATAATGCTATGAATTATATACAGAACGATTTTCAATATAAGGGATGTCTTAATAACAATAAACTATGAGTTCAGATTGAATCATCAATTGGTCTATAGGTTATGGTAATTAATGAAGATATTTAAAATATAAATCGAATTGAAATAATAAATAATAATATTTAAATGATATATAATGAGTTTGTATATAAAATAATTATAATTATTTTTATAATTACATTTTACAATTATAAAATAATTTCTGTAATTAGTTACTAAATTAATTAAAAACACTTTGCAATAATAAAAAAAAATTTTTAACCTACAAATCTAAATTAATTGTCTTTGCAAAGTCACATTTCAACTGCAATGTATCCATTGTCACTTGAGATGCATCAGAACGAACTCTAGCTGCCAGTTTTTTGTGATTTTCCAGTGTAATTATGGCTTGTATGGCCCATAAGTGAATATTCTGGCGGTTTAGACCCGGTCCCTATATGACGCCTTCCCACAATCCCACCAGACTCTGCTCTTCCTGTGTGGCGGTAATGTTTTTTTATGAGGTAGGTAATGTGCGTAAATAAAATTGCACCAAGCTGCATAAAACAGCCAGCTCAAATCATGAAGCGTTTGGCCTGAGAATTATTTTTCTAGCAGAGACATAAACATATGATTTTACAGTATGAATCTGCAACACAAAATACTCCTAGTGAGTCGGGGTTTGCCAAACCCAAGCGTTTACCATAGAAATACACATCACCACAGCCTTTGAGATTAGTGTAGCATTAAACATGGAAAAACGGGTGGGGTGCAATATTGCACTGACTCACTAACCCCTGGTTTATTGATGAGGGGTTCACTACCCCCCACCCCCATACTTAAAGACACATAGACACACACTATGTGGCGCTACACTGAACCCAGACCATAACAAACTAAACACTTTGTGGTGCGGAGGCTGAGAGTGTGTTTTGAAATTCAGCCCCAGATGTTTTATATTATGGGGCTTTTATGCCAGTTTACCGTAACTTAGATTTACTGGTTTAATTGGAGTTAGTGTCTGAGCCAGGACTGGGGTTTTGGTCAGATGACAGTCAGCTTTGCATTATTAGTCTCTTTCTGGCAAGGTAAACAACGGTGTGGCAAATAACATACATCCGTACTGCCAGAACAGGAGCGGGTCAGCGACAGTACCGTTGTTATAATAGACAACAGCAACCCTTCGCTCACTCTCAGACTGTTGAGATGTTTTTATGAGGTTGAATGTGATTGAAACTGAGTTTGACTTTGGTTTGAGTGGTTAGTGCAGTCATGAACTCTGTCTCCTTCTGGCTTTGAATTAATGTGTACTAGCTCGAACAACAATCAATCATTTACAGTCAGGCTATTATGTAAGGGATAATGCATGGCTAGGTGTGCATAAAACTATTTTAATGCACAACATTGAGGCATAGATCCACTCAATGCAAAGGTATGCATTAAAATAACTTGTGCCGCTTATATCATTGTCACTTGCGAGCATGGACAAGTTAAACTGTCATTGACGTTTGCTGAGCAAACTTATGATTAAAATAAGGGTGTGTGACCACCAAAGTGTTTTTCTTGAGCCTAGTGCATGTTTCAATTGTTTTCAATGGAAGCGTTTTTTTGAGTTCGGCACAAAATGTTGAAAAATGTTAAACTTTGTGGAAAATGCAGTGTTTATCACTGTCACTTTCTATCCAGTTGTCTAGTCGCAGTGGAGGAGGGGCAGGACAAATAACACACCAACAAACCGTCACATCCTACTTGTGCTACAATGGAGAAGAAGTTAATATTTCTCGTCTGTTCTCTGTACCAGATACCACCAATACTGATATGAAAAATAATGCTTAGAAAAAAATGTAATTAGTGAGAGAGTAAGACGGGAGTGTGAGTTATAATGATATATAATGATCAGAGTTTATTTTTTGATAATGACAGGCTGACTGTGTAATATCCTACTTATTATTCATTACCAAATCAATTAAAAAATATTGGTTTGACTATTATTGGTGATTAGTTTTAAAGTATAATGTTTACTGGTCATTATACAATGTAAAAAATATTTTTTGAAGTTGTAAATAAAGATTATTGGAGTATGTTTTATCAGAAAATGCTATTCAAAAATGTTACTTGCCGTTTCTTTGTAATTGTTTGTGAAATTTACTAGCAATTTCCGATTGAAAACAGTTTCAAAGTAAATCCTACACTAATTTTTTTAAGTGTACGAAACTGACCCATCAAGTACTCCAGAGAGCAATAAACTGTTCTGCTTGTGTACAACAAACTACTCAAATTAAATCTAATGAAATGTAAAAATTGCAATGTCAAATAAACTGCAACAATAAATTGTGTGTATGAACACACGCTTTGAGGAGCAGGCATGCGGTATGACCTCACAGATAAGCTTCAGCTGGCCGTGTTCCCAAAGATCTGGCTACTGTTGTGTTGCCACCATCCTTTTTTAAAACGGAAGGGCCAAATACACTGGCTTTCCGAATGGCCATGAATTTGTGTTCAGTCCTGCATCTTCCAAGTTCTGATGTCAGTTTTGGATGCTCTCTGGAGGGGCGTAGAGGTTTATGTGTTATTTTTACGAATAATACACAAATCTGATTCTTTGTTGAAGTGGATTTCTAACAGCGGCTTTAGAAAGACATGTTGACTGTTTAAGAGCTTATTTTTCTCATTTTCCAGCCTTTCCCCAATATACTTCATAGCAGATTTGGCAGTTTCAGTATATGTGCTTCTTTGCTTGAATGACCGCGCGTTAGTTGGATCCTGCCAGGATATCTGCTCTTTGCTACATTTGTCAGTGGTCTGTGGAATTGGAGGAGAACTGGAATGATTATTATGAGATGTTATATTAGAGACTATTTATGCATGCGGAGAGCTATTATGCAACCTTTCTCCCCCCTCTCTCTCTCTCCTTTTTTGTTTCCCTGTCTTTCTGGCTGTCTTTTTTGATGGCTCATTTTTCTTTTCTTCTTATTTTCCTTTCCCTGTGTCCCTCCGTTCCAAATAATGACTAATCTTTTCTCCTTAAATTAGCATGCAGCCTCAAGCAGTCGTGGAGAGGGACAGGAAAGGAAATAAGGAAATCTGATCAATGCCATGAATTGTAGAATAACCCCATGCACCAGCATTAAAACCTAAAGAGTTTTTAATCTAAATTTAATTCACTCTAATCAAAGCTGAAATAGACTTACGAGAAACTGTGACTGCATGTTCATTTTTTTTCAACTTTTATTAGTGTTCCTAAAGTAGTTTGCAAAAAGTGCACAAGGTACTCTTGGGCTAGTTATGCCCACCTGACCTCAATCGGAAACATTTCATCACTAAATAGAGATGCTAAATAGATCAGAATGAAGGTATCTTGAGAGGCTTTTCTAAAATGTGGATTATTTTTAACTTGACACAGTTTCTTAAAACCACAGTGCACACTGCAGGATGTTCAAAAACAGCATGAGATGCAACACTATGGCCAAAGCAAAGCTCCACACGAAAGAGCCATTAGCTCCTATAATGAAACATTCAAGAGACATATTACTTTTTTAGTTGAGAAAGAAATAGTAAGAGCACTAGCTATGCTGTTCTTGAATTCAACCATCAATACATAGACTGATGAGTCTATTTTTTAGTCTATTTGAGAAGTCTCTAAAACCTAAGGTATAGACCCAGAAACAATTACTGTTCATGTCAAATCGGATGTAACAGACAAATGACTCGTGATACATTGAGCAAAATTCAGTTGTGAAATCTGTGATGACTCTGAACGATTCGCTTACTGAGTCCGATTCAAACCACTAATTCACAGGCAAGTTTGAGGCCGTTTGTGAATCTTTTTCACTGGCTCGTTAAATAAAACCAGTTCATGAAAGCTCATTTTCAGGTATCACGTCTCATGCTTTGTTTGTTGTACAATAATAAGATATCAACGCACACACAGTTTCCCCAGTTGTCTAGATGTTAAATTATTGTCATATCAAATAAAACAGTTAAAACCATGGAAATTCAATCACAGTATCCAACTGCATGAAAAGCTTATATCTTGTGTGAATGATAATCCTGTGAATTGACTTTGGACTCTTCCCGAGCATGAGGACTGCACTTTACTGAACCAGCCAGAAAGAGATGACTACATGTGTTTTCATACATTTTCCATTCTGCTCTTATCTTCACCCAGGAGCAGCCTTGTGAGGCCTTTTAAATGACAGAATGTCTTTGGTTTGGGTGATCAGAGCACTCTCACTCACGCTAATACTCGGATGTGGAGCATTTGACATTTGTGAGTGGGTCCCCTAAAAATAACCTGCCGTATGGTACTCATTTTTAATGTGGCACCAATCCTTGGTGTCAGATGCAAACAAAATGTTGATGAAAGAAATCCTGCACTCTCTCTCCCCTTCTCGTTTGTGCCGTGTCATGCGTCCTCCACATAATTTGTCCACATGAAAGCAGGCGAATGCGGGCACCGCATCTGTTCGGCTCATTAAAATCATCTCATGGTTTAATACTGCACCTTTTAAAGCCCTGCAGCCCTGCAACAGTTTAGCAAGAGCGATCAGACTCACTTGGATCTTACATGACTAACTCCAGGCTCAAATGGACAACATTACAAAAAATCTAGTTGGCATTGGTGCCAACATTTGTTTTCCTGCAAGCAGCAATGAGCGAACAGTGCCATGATGTCTGATTTGTGCACAAATGACTCTTATGAACTGTTTTTTTTAAAACAAGTCACTCAAAAAAAGATTTGCGATATACTCACTTGTTAGTTACCAGGTTGAATCAGTCAGTGAAACATAATTGAGGTCCCAACAAAAAGTCAGGAACCATTACTGTGATGTATATTTTAAATGATGTATAATTATAATTATAGATAAATATAATTATATAAAATATATTTATATTTTTTTAAATATTATTGGTTATTGTTTACTATAATGAAATGTAATTGTAATGTTGAATCAACCGTAAAGGAAACTTATTTCAGGAGTAATTCTGATGTAATTCCAATTCCAGATGTTTTTAAACTCACTTTTTGTTACATCCTCCTCCTAGATGGAGATATAGCATCTGCTTTCTGTGCTAAAAATAATATTTTTATATTAACGTTGCATGTGTCATAAACTTATTGTGATGGATTTTGTATTGAGGTAGCACTTGAACAGTCAGCATCCTTGCACAAGCCAAGTATCCTGCTAGAGATGTACACAATTTCAGCATAATATAGCATAAAACTGTTGTTTACTTAGATGTAAATGCAATTAATGCAGCCTTGGGTTCAGATTTAAACCACTTGTTTGTCACAGACTCTCTGTCATGGTGCGCTGCTCATTAAATATGCTTCTAGTTTCTCAGCTCACAGGAATCCTAATGTGGTCGCAAACACTTTTTCTAACAAAGCCCTGAAAAAAAACAAAAAAAAAGAACAGGGAGAATATACTCCACCCCAGTAAGGGGACCTATAATATCCTATAGCTCTTAATGAAAGCCTGACATCTACCCACAATATTCTGGCCTCTTTAGTTCTGTTTGTATCTAGTTTGATTTAGGATTTGCATGTGATGATGAACTGACTTTTCATATGACTTTTTCAGAGGTTTCAGTGTTATTGCACAAAGTTTGCGTTTCTTTATTCATCCTCAAACCAAACAGGCAGTGATTTGTGATTCAATATCATTTCAGATAGTTTATTTCACTCAAAAGGTCTACTAGACCAGGGGTTTTAATTTTTTTTGATGCCACAGACCCCCAAAAATGATGTTCCCCTTGGGAGCAACCCCCTTCCTAAAATATAAAGACACCTACAGTGGGGAAATATCAAGACACAATAGTAATTCCAATAGGTGTCCAGACAGGGAAGACCTCTGTTAACACCGACACTGAAGGAATAGACTCCTTATAGTGCCAGTACGTATCCTGAGATTGCTCTGAAGACTGTGTGTGTGTCCTGTGTATGTGTGTGTGTGAAAGCATGTGCTCATAAAGTTACTGTTAGTTTCCGAAATCCTCACCATGGGAGGCTTGTCTGTCCCTTTCCTACGAGTGCCTAAAGCATCCTCATAAATAAAACCAGATGGCTTCAATATGTCTTAAAATGGAAGGAGAGTTTTGCATTGGCCTTGCAGTGTCACATCAACAGTTCTGATAGGCAGAGTTTTAGTGTTTTATAAGTTAGTTGACTGTTTTTCTCTTTACAGCAGGATGAAGACGGCGGAGATCTGTGTGGTCCTGTTTGTCTTGGGCTGTGTGTGTGAACTGTCATTGTCTTTGGACCCCCGAGATCCAAATGTTTGCAGCTTATGGGAAAGGTAAGAATCATCTGCTCCAATATAGAGCACAGAAAGCAGTGCCAATAGAGATGATCTGCTCCAATGCATGATGGCAACCAAAACTGCTGTTGTAGATCAATGTCTACAAGTCAAACAACAACAACACGGTAAAAATCCAGTCAAAATGTGAAAATGTAAAACTCAGTCTAAAGGATCTAAATATAGTTTGTTAAACGAGATACCCAAATGTTACCCAAGAAGCAAAACTGCAAAACATATCAAGACCAGTTTCAGACAATATACTTCATGTTTTAAACAATTATTATATTATATTATATATATATTTTTAAATGTCTGTGACCCTATAGGACAGGGCTGTCCAAACTCGGTCCTGCAGAGCCGGTGTCTTGCATGGTTTAGCTCCAACTTGCCTCAACACACCTGACTGGAAGATTCTAGGCCTAGTAAAAGCTTGATTAGCTGGTTCAGGTGTGTTTAATTAGGGTTGGAGCTAAACTCTGGAGGACACCGGCCCTCCAGGACCGAGTTCGGACAGCCCTGCTATAGGACAAAATGTTTGGAAATGGATGGATGGAAATTTTTACAGCTTTTAAAATTTATTTGTGAATCATTAAACCATAAAATGTAAATATCTTTTAAGTCAGAAAGTCTACATTTTTTTATGTAGGGAAAAAAAATATGTGAGATCCTTTTCAAGTAATCTCTACCACAGACCTTATTTTACTCATAAATTCAAAACTGTCATTCGAAAAAAAGTGAATTCTCTTCTCAGTTTTAGCTCTACAAACTGGGCAGCTCTGTAATACCCTTGAGCAAAACACTCTACCAGGACATTTCCAGCAATTATTGTGTGGTACATCAAGTTGAATGATGCAAAATAACAAGTGACTGGTGAACATGACAAAATCTTTGTTCCTTTCTAGTTTCACCACTTCAGTGAAGGAATCATATGCTCAACCTTTCGACCAAGTGAAGTATGAAGAGACTTGCTTTGAACCCTGGAGCGCTAACAAATGCACCCGGCACAGGTGACATACACTGACAAACACACATGCACTCAAGCATTTGCTCACAGTTACACTGAGCTGACTTAGACTGAATGCAGCAAGAATTCTTTCATCCTACTGAGCTGCAGAGGTTTTCGGTCATTGAAGGGATTGTTTGGTTTGTAAAGTCTGAAAATTGCTTTGAATCCAAATAATTGTGATGCTGGCGTTCACACACGCTCCCTTTATTATAATACTGGCATGGAAACTTGCTCTCCCTGCCGGTCTTACACTGGCTCCCAAAGGCCTTTTTAAGTTGAATCTGAAATAAGGCGAATGGGAAGGGTACCGAACTTTTAATACATTTCTAAATATTATATTTTTCTGTAAAAAAAAAGGTGCCAAATGTTGATCCAAGACAACTATTGAATCAGAAGTCTCTATAGTATATTCCAACAACAGCTGATTTGTGATAATGAAATAATGACTACTGTGTGGTGTACTTGCATTCAGACTGTGTATTTTTCCATGTTTAAAATTAAGGTTATTAAACTTTTATTTCTCTCATTCACTCTCCAGGATCACCTATAAAACACTTTATAGGCAGGTGGTGAAAATGGACTATCGTAGGAGGTATCAGTGCTGTCGTGGCTTTTATGAGAGCAGAAATAAATGTGTTCGTGAGTATTAAATTTATGTTTTACCTCTACCTTAATGGTTTTGACCGGTTTGTTTTTGTATTTTGTTTATGTTTCCCTTCCTGCTCTATGTGTGTGTGTGTGTGTGTGTGTGTGTGTAGCACGTTGCACTAAGGAGTGTGTCCATGGCCGCTGTGTAGCACCTGATCGCTGCCAATGTGAGAGCGGCTGGCGTGGAGAAGACTGTTCCAGCTGTGAGTAATGCGCCACACTTTCTCTCCTTCTCATTCTGACACGCAAAAACAACCAAAAAGTGCAGCATTTAAAAGCATTATAAGTGCAAAAGCTGACATGAAAGCTGTTTTAAAAATCATGGAACTTCTTTGCTTTCTTTAAAGATACCTTTTTTATGCTAAATTCTAATTGCATAATGCTTTGCAACAAGCTATGTTAAAAATGAATCCAAGATGGTGGACAGAGGAAGAGCTATGTTGATTATAATAAGTATATTTAGAATTCATCTAATACCTGAAACTGCACACAGTTTCATAAGGAGAGACATTTCACTAGTGAGTGTTCTGGCTTCATGTGTCGTCATCTGTTAGTGTTGCTGCACATATTTTTATTGGGCCCCATTTTCACACTTTTCTTTTTCCTCTTGTTTTCTTTTCCCCCTCTCCTCTCTCTGCATCTGCTCTCTCCTTAACTCTGTTCCTTTTCTTTCTTTTAGTATGTGTATGTATCATCAAAATAAAAATAACAGCTAAGGTTTCTAAAGCATCTCCATTTTTTTCTCTATTTCTCCACATACAAATTATGCAGTCCTGTGTTATTTTAATATTATTTATATTAGACATTTGTAACTTAGATTTTTTAGTTTTCATTTTAGCTTTAGTAATTTTGTTTTTTGTGACTTTTTAATATTTAAATTTCATTTATTTTTAATTGTTTTTAGTTTTTGTAATTTCAGTATTTCAATGTAAACTTTTTTCAGTTAGTTGCAAACATTTTTCATATAATAGTTTTCACATAATATATGTGACCATGGACCACAAAAATACATTGTATGGGTCAAAATGATTGATTTTTCTTTTATGCCATGTTCTTGTTCCATGAAGATATTTTGTAAATTTCCTACTGTAAATATATCAAAACTTAATTTTTGATTAGTAATATGCATTGCTAAGAACTTCATTTGGACAACTTTAAAGGCAATTTTCTCAATATTTAGATTTTTCTGCACCCTCAGATATTCAAATAGTTGTATCTCGGCCAAATATTGTCCTATCCTAACAAACCATACATCAAAAGAAAGCTTATTTATTCAGCTTTCAGGTAATGTATAAATCTCAATTTTGAAAAATTGACCATTTATGACTGGTTTTTGTGGCCCAGGGTCACACACACACACACACACACACACACACACACACACATACATACACATACACATATATGAGATTTATCAGATTTATTTCAATTAACAAAAATGATTTCTGATGCTGCCAACTGAACCCTTTATAATTTTGGGTTATTATAATAATTGAACGGAGATTTTTCTGCACCCTCAGATATTCAAATAGTTGTATCTCGGCCAAATATTGTCCTATCCTAACAAACCATACATCAAAAGAAAGCTTATTTATTCAGCTTTCAGGTAATGTATAAATCTCAATTTTGAAAAATTGACCATTTATGACTGGTTTTTGTGGCCCAGGGTCACACACACACACACACACACACACACACACACACACATACATACACATACACATACACATATATGAGATTTATCAGATTTATTTCAATTAACAAAAATGATTTCTGATGCTGCCAACTGAACCCTTTATAATTTTGGGTTATTATAATAATTGAACGTATGTCGTATGTTTCTCTTATTTTTTTTAATGTTTGATGTTCTATGAAAACATACTGTAACTTAAAAAAGCCAAAAATAAATAAATAAAAAGCTTTTAATGAAACTAAATTACTAAACAACTCATGACCTTCTGCAACACAGAATGATACACTGACTGTCCAATACATGACCGTCCAGTGTTTACTGTAGTATCTTGGCCTGTAATACTGATATGATTTGTAAAACTGGTTTCAGAAGAGTACAATGCCTTACAGGCTCCTAAGTGGAGTTTACATAAATGTAATGGAAACTCAAGGCTCTGGTTCTAGGCAGAAGACCCTTCTCTCTAATTTGGTCCTGCTTTTTGTTTGGTTGGACTGTGAAACCCCATTATTAGCTCGCATTGGCAGGAAGAGGCTTGACACTTCCTGAATGCATGTGTGTTGGGAGGTTTGTGGGAAATTAGAGAGGTTTGAGGTTTAAATACACATTTCTCCCACTCTGTCCTGAAAGACCAAAGGCCAAGCTCTATCAAACTGCTATACAACTTCTTGTCTGTTTAAAATTATACAAATAAGATCACTATTATAAAGTAATTATACAAAACAGCCTGCAGAATAAACTAAAAGGTACAGGGCATGCTGCACAAAGCAAAAACATCATTTAGAGTTGGATGTCCATAATGGTGTGCATTTTCACATTAAAAAGATATTCATGGCTAACTATTTAAGGATGGGCTTCTGGGAAATTGCCTTTTAAGACCTTTAACCTAACAACAGCTTTTCTCTTAGGGACTAGAGAGGAATTTTCCCACATTTAAAAAAGACATTCCACATCTACTGGCAACGTGCTGTTTGATAAAACTACTTATATTTTATTCACTTTCATCTTCAGACAAGATAAACATGTGACTCACATGGACAAAGAGAGTGAAAATGATCTGCTTCATATTCATCGTTTATAATATTCCATCACAAGTTTGTCATTTCAGATGATGCGGATTTATCCTGATGGACTTTAGGGCATAGGGGCTTGGGAACAGAAAACTGGACTTGTAATGTAGTTCATGGAAGCAGCCTTGAATTGAAAATCAAGCAAGTTCTGAGGCTTCCTCTTGTCTGTTTAAAGTGGTATGAATGAGCTTTTAGAACTATGTCAGCTCAGTGTTTGAATCGAGACAGCTGGTGAGCTCCAGTTTTCTTCAGCCACTTCCTAAAGCTTGACATGTGAACGTGGGGTGTTGGAATCATTCACTTCCCCTGCTGTCAGAGTTTCAGACCCCAGGACTCTAAATCTCTGTCCTGAAGTAGAAGATATTATAGAATAAACCTTTTGCAAACAGTCTGCAGAATATATAAAAACTATAACAAAAATTTGTGAAAACAGTGACGTCATGCGCATGCGTATTGCGTGTTAAGTCTATAGGTACAGTATGTGAGCAGGCGCATAGTGTTCCTTTTCAAAGTGATATCGCCAACTACTGGCTTGGCATACATAATACAGCAATTGTAGTCTTTTTCGCAGGTCAGTGGGGGATTGTTTTGACAACGTTATCAACTGTAAGCAAAATGTTTCAGAAACACAAAGGAAAACATTTTCCAGTTTGTAGTACATTGTACTGAAGAATCATGTGACACTAAAGACTTTGCCAGCACAGGAATTAATTACATTTTAAAATATATTAAAACAGAAAACATAAATGGTAGTAAAAATAAAATAAATACATATAATTTTCATACTGTACATGTTTTCCTATCAAAACAGAAAGAAATCATTCAGTACAATGGAATACAGAAGTTAACTAGTATCGTAGAAGCCAAATGAGCTCAGAACCTCACTGATTAATGATCTCTTTGAGTTCCCTGACATGCTCTGCATGAGTGTGTGTTTATGTGTCTGTTTCTGTGATGGATTCCTCTTCTTAACCCCTAAAGGGTACGTGTCATCAGTTTAGGTTGTGTCATGACCGAAATCCAATCCCTGTGTGAGCGCTGGCCTGAGCTCTCTCTGAGGTCCGGCCAAACACCATCTGTAAAATTTCCCATTTGAAACTCATTCCTTCTGTTGAGCTCCGTACAAATTCTCTGGTCAATCACGCTATCAATTTGTTATGCTCTAAATGCCAGGGATGCTCAAGAGAATCTCTGAAGTATTCAGGAATCCCTTAGCGCCGACTTGCTCAAATGACCAAACACAGTCAGACCAACTTAAGACAATAAGAAAACCAGTTTAATCCAAAGAAAAGCTTCTTGTAAATGCATCTGAACAGACTTTTTAATATGCGTGTTTGCTGATTTCTCAGAATTAGCTGAATTTGTGTTTAGCATGTAATGCCCAGCAATGGGGTCCAGGCTGCAGGCAGCGCTGTGAGTGCCAGAACGGGGGAGAGTGTGACGTTATTAAAGGAAGCTGCCAGTGCCCAGCCGGATACACTGGTGAACACTGCCAGGTACAGCCACACCAACAGCCTCTTTATTAAATGACCTGCTTTTATTCAAGTAAAATATATTATGTCTAGATGAAGTATACATTCAAAACTTTACATTACTATGTGATTTGGGAGATGATATTCAAAAAAGCTAAATTTACAATATATAACAAAGTTTCATTATTTGAATTCAACATATTTTCTTCCTGTCAGGAGCCCTGTCCTGCAAAGTCATTCGGTCAGGGCTGTCTGCAGCAGTGCCTGTGTGGAACAGGAGGATCCTGCAATAAAATCACTGGTGAATGTGTGTGCAGAGATGGATTTACTGGAACTCTGTGAGTGCTGGAAGTACCTTAGAATAATAATGTGGCTTCTTACTGCTCTCTGTATATTATGGAAGGATTTTAAATGCTAAATTTACTCTTGTTACATATGCCTATGTATATTTTTACATACCTCACATTATCCTTATTTTAAAGCATTTCGCTGACATTATATACAGTACAGTATGTTGTGTCACGCATGGGCACATATCATATACAGTAAACAGTAGTCTTCCTTATCTTTGCTGCATTTAGTTCAAAAACACAGTCAAAGGAAATTTCATTTGACTGTCTTAGTACTGGAAAACAACACTATTTTAGTATTATTTATATGCTATTATAGTATTTATCAGGTTTTTAAAATGTATTTTCATTTTAATTCTCATTTAAGTTTTAGTAATTTGGTCATGTACGTATGCCATTTTTATTAGTTCTTCATTTGTTAGATTTCTGTTTAGTTTTAATTCAGTTTTCCAGATTTCCATTTTAGTTTTAGTAGTACTTCATATAAAATGTATGCAGTTTTTTGTATAATATTTTTACATTTTATTTTATTCCAATTACTGAAAGCGTTTTTGGTTAACAATAACAACACTGTTGAAAAAAACTTCATGCATATGTTATTTCATGTATTAATTTTACAATTAATATTCAGATTGAATTTTCTTCCCATTACAAATTAAATGACCAGCATACCAATTTGAATGAAAAGTTGAATTGAAAAAATGATTTCAGAAATCTTCTGAATCTGACCTTTTGTACAAAGGAGTTCACATGGTCACTATAACAAATTTACCTATTTGTTTAGTGACCAAAAAAAAAGTGTGTATCTGAAATCTTCCTTAATTCCTTCATTTTACTCCATAATGTTTTGCAGTTTTACATTTTTACAATCCTAAAACATTATCATTGTTTGTCCAGGTTTGAACTGAATTTCGAATCAGATTTTCACTGTGCACCTCACTACTGTATATGGTGTGACATGTCTCTGTCGCTCAGGTGCGAGGAGCCGTGCATGAGGCCGAGCCGATGTCCTGTACGCTGCCCGTGTCAGAATGGAGGCATCTGCCAGGGGAGAGGGGTGTGTTTGTGCCCACCTGGCTGGATGGTGAGAAATCTGTGTACCGGTTGTGTTTTTTTATTTTTTATTCTTAGTTGAACATCCATTTTTAGCCTCTCTCTCTCTCTCTGTTTCAGGGTGCAGTGTGTACTGAGAGGTGTCCACCGGGCCGTTTTGGTCCAAACTGTGCTAAAGAATGTTTGTGTCATAATGGAGGCCACTGTGATCCAGAAAAGGGCCAATGTCAGTGTGATGCAGGCTACACTGGAGACAGGTCTGCATCATTTTAATATTTGCATTTTGCATTATTTTTTCCCTAATATCTGCAGTCCTATCAGAACAGACCTGACACTTGTTTTTGGGTCACAACCCACCAGTTGAGAAACTATGTGCTAAATGACAACCAGAGCCGGCCCAAGTCATAAGCGAACTAAGCGGCTGCTTAGGGCCCCCGTGGCCACCAGGGGGCCCCCAAGAGTACAAAAGCAATATTAAATATTTAAATTATTTATACGCATCATCTTATTATTTCAATAGCGATGCAGGCACAATAGCGCTGTATGACTTTTATTTAGTTTTTCCTTCTTTATTCAAAATATCCACAAATTTGTTAACTAGTCTAAATCATTAACTATATGATACAGCCTATTCTGATTGTCAAATATGTGTAAATTAATTTTTGACATTTAAACAACATTAATGACCACGTTAGTTGATCTATAATGCGCGCTGGATGCTGTAGTGTGGATCTGTCGAATTTACATCTTCTATATTCACCCATTTCTCCCGAAATACATGAAAGTAAGTGGCCAGTGAATATAACATTTTAATTGAAAGGTTTATTATTGACGCTTTCCATAGAAATCAGTATGTATTTTACAAACTATAAATTTCTTTTTTTGCTAGTACTTAATTGAAATGTCTATTTAAATGTCCGAAATCTTAAAATAAATGAAATAAAGCGGTTGAAAACACTGAACAGTTCACCTAACCCTTTCAGTGGCTCAGCGCCAGCCAAAGCGCAGCACGTCAAAGGGTTAAAATCGATCGCATTTCGGGGGTGGAGGGAGGACAAATTGAACCTGGGGTGGGAGGGGGCCTGGCTGACTAGTTAATTAGCATAGCCTAGGTAGGGTATCTTCTTGTTTTAGGGAAGTTCATGTTTGATTAAACATCCGTAAATAGCCTTGACATCATAATATAGGCCTATTATAATATTTTACTTAGCTAGTTTTTGATTAAAGTTTTTGTCTTCTGTATAAAAATAACTTTCCTGTCTATATATTTTTGTAATAAAAATAAGCTTCTTTTTCATAAACTTGGTGCTGATAACAGCTTAACATTATTTACCTTAGCCTACCATTGGGGTCTTGCTATATTCCAATATCACTATGCCTCAGTTAGCTAGTTATAGATTAAGAGTTGTTGTTTTAGATGTGTGTTTAATAATTTATGTTGTTAAAATAACATTCTGTTCCACAAATGCATTGTCACCTAGTTTATTTAGCTACTTTTCAGTACACCACATTAAGTACGCCACTTAGCACTGTAAGACTTCGAATGTTAAAGTGCAAATTAACACCTGACCACACTTATGGGTTTGCTACTGTTACAATTAAAAATCATAGAAGGGTAAAAACATAACAGGCAGACATTGGTATGACGTAAGCAACACAGCTACAACAAATAGAATCGATAATGGGTGTGTGAATAATCAAGCATTGACAATAATCAGTCGTATTGGCGGCACTGAGGGGTCCCCATGTAAAATTCTGCTTAGGGCCCCATAAAGGCTTGGGCCGGCCCTGATGACAACTTATTGGTTGTACACTAGTTGGTCATTCAAAGTATTTGGTAGGTATGGATTTGTAGCTCTAGAAAATCTTGAAAAATTCGGAAATCCACAGAAAGCCTCTGATCATTATTTGAGCAGCATGGTTATACTGTATGTTTCCCTCTTGAGTGAGCACGCATGTCTCTTGTGAAGGTGTAACGAGGAGTGTCCAGTGGGCACATACGGTGTGGACTGTAAGGGTGTGTGTGACTGTGCTAACGGAGCACGGTGTTATAACATCCACGGTGGGTGTCTGTGTGAGCCGGGGTTTAAAGGTCCACGCTGTGATCACAGGATGTGTACTGATGGGACCTACGGCATGCACTGCGAACACCACTGCCTCTGCAACTCACAAAACACTCTCAGGTGTGCTGTTACTGATGATCACTAAATTTGATTTGCCACAGACTGAACACAACTACTACAGAAAATTACATGCATTTTGTTCTCAGAACCAGTGCTACTTTAGTATGATTTATGTACTATTATAGTTTTTATTAATATTTAGAATTGTATTTCATTTTAATTTAATGTTTTTGTTTTAATTTTAGTTTTAGTAATTTTGTTATATTTACTAGTGGTTGACCGATATTGTTTTTTGACAGCCGATGCCAATGCCGATATCTTGGAAAGCAGGGAGGCCGATATAATTTTATTTATTTTAATTAATTTTTAAGAAATTTTAAAATTGTTTTAAAAATAAATGTGTTAAATAAACATACTTATACTTTAGATGACAAAGTATTTTTCACAAATAAATAAATATTTAATAAAATTATAATTAAAAAGGAAGTAAACACTGTAATCAACAGGGCACTCAGTATTCTGGGAAGTTTGTGTGCATTAATCATATTTTTTCAAATAAAGCCAAAGTAACACTCATTTTACATGCAGCACACAGTGAAAATGACATGAATATGACAGCGGGCAAATGCATAAAACGCAGCATAATTTAAAATCATGAGTTAAAGCTTGTCGATCGTGCATCTCCAGTGAAGCTGAACTCTCCACCTGTCCGCATTCAATTCGCACGGATCGACCGTTATACAGAGAACACGCGATCATGCAGGATACACATGCACACTTCACAAGATCTCACAACTTGATCCGACTAAGTTTGCAAGGTTTTTGAAATTAGATGTTTATTAGACATGCAAAGATTTGTTTAAATTATATAAATGTGTATTTGCTGAATGCTGACAGCAAACAAGAAAGTATTATAATGTTTGCCTTTCTATTACTAATAACATATAAGCAATCGTTATAAGACTTTGTATACATTAATTTAATTGTTTAACTGTTCTGATCATTAGACAGACTTCTATCCGTATTTAGACAGAACTGTTAACGATGACAGCGAACAAATAGGGAGAATGTGAGCACTGTGTGCCCAGGCGCTGCTGTTCTCAGTGCCGTCAAAATAAAAGTCCCGCCTCGAACGTATCGGCAAAACAGGAAAACTTATCGGCCGATGCCGATATTTAAAAAATGCCAAATATCGGCCGATATATCGGTCGACCACTAATATTTACTAGTTTAGTTTTTTTCTAAACAGTTTTAATTTTTTATCAAAGTTTAATTTTCAGTTAGTAAATTTCAGTTATTGAATAATTTCATTGAATAATTTAAATAGTTTTAGTTAACGTCAACAACACTGCTGAGAACAAAGACAAACTATTTGTGTTGACCAGTTAGTTCTATCAATCAATTGATCATTCTATTAACCAAATGCTGTTTGATAACAAAAATGATCAGCTTGAGTCATTTTCCCACGTGTCACTGTATGTATTGATTGTGTCATGGATATTACAGCTGTCATCCTCTGAAGGGGGAGTGTACCTGTCAGCCTGGGTGGGCGGGGCTATACTGTAATGAAACCTGTGATCATGGTTACTATGGCAATGGTTGCTTGGAGCCCTGCGTCTGTGTGAATGGAGGGGTGTGTGACACGGTGAAGGGCGAGTGCCACTGTGCGCCCGGATACACGGTGAATGGACAGACACAATCACAAACAAAACAACTTCCTCTATACCACGTAATATTCCACATTAATATTCCTGTGTGTGTGTAGGGACTACACTGCGAGAAGCTTTGTGAGAATGGTTTCTATGGGAAGGGCTGCTTGTCTCCCTGTACCTGTGTAAACTCTATAGCCTGCTCTCCCATCGATGGAACATGTTTCTGTAAAGAAGGTAAGTTCTGGTCAATGAATCCAGAGCATCAGTGAGTCAGTAAACAAGTCAAGGACAAATGAACAGACAAACTGAAGGGGACAATGCTATAAAATACTGTTTACTAATGCTCTTTCAATAAAAAATATTATAAATAAACTACCTACATTATTTATTTATAGAACAGTGTCACCCCAACAGTGTTTTTGTGTGTGCGTGTTTAGGGTGGAGAGGCCTTGACTGTTCTATTGCATGTTCAGAGGACACATGGGGTTCTGGCTGCAACTTTACATGTCAGTGTGCAAATGGAGCATCCTGCCACCCTGCCGATGGTTCTTGCAAGTGCACCGCAGGGTGGAGAGGAGCTTCCTGTGACGAGCCCTGTCCAGTAAGTCTTTATCATACAGTGCACATGTATTTAGGCTTGTCGCAATAATTAATATATCGACTTATCGCGCAATATATGTACATGACCTCAATCATTTTTGGTGCCGGAATATATCGCCCATTATATTTACTTAAAAATTAATGTCACCATGTTTTGTACATTCCACTTGCACCTGTGTCTTTTGCAGCTTCTCGTACATAATGTGGTGTAGTCATGACGTGCTAGTTCATATTTTAAAAAATGCATCTACAAACAAAGTTTCATCTGCAAATATGGCCTTGTTTAGGGATCTGTGCCTTTGTGCATACAGACATCTGACTGCTAAGTAGTGATTGTGTTTTTCAGCAATAGTGTGCACCCTTAATTTACAGTGAAAAGGAAAAAATCTGTAGATGGAAAAATCTCCATTCAAGTTCTTTGTGCATTTTTCTTTTTTTCTACTTGTTACTTTGCACTTTTTGTTAGAAAATGTTTATTTACTATTTATTCAAGTTTTTTAAGGTATCTAATATTTTGATACTTAATTTTCATGATCTAAATATTCTTAAAAATGAACTTTGTTGTCATTTGGAAGTGTAGGCCTTCTTGCATTATTATGCTGTTACATTATGATTATATATTCAGTGGCATAAAATGGTCTTTAAAATGACAATAATATCGCTTATCGCAATTATTTCTGGGGCAATATATCGCACAACAAAAAGTTGTAATCGTGACAGGCCTACATGTATTTGATTTATAATAACCAGTTCAGAGATACAGGCAATTCATCTTTAGTCACACTTTTTCCTCCTGTGAACTGAATTTGACATCTGTGTTGTTGTCTGTTCAGCATTTCTGTCTCCCAAATCATCTGCAGTAATTTGATACCATCAGCAAAAGTTATTAACCTGATGAAAAATGCATAAAGCTCTTTTGCTTAGAGTACATGCTGCATGGCCAACATTCAAATTAAAGTAGTTATTATGTTAGAGCTGTATAATCTCACTGGGCAGAGTCAGAGTTACTTGATCATTCTGAATCAATATTTCCATTCTGGAATAAACAGATCGGGACATTCGGTCCAGGCTGTCAACACAAATGTGACTGTCTGCATGATGAAGGATGTGAGAGTGATACAGGCCAGTGTCTGTGTTTACCGGGCTGGACAGGTAGGACTTCATTTGCATTTGTAAGGCCTATTGTATATACCACCGAATGAATTATATGCAAAACATGCAGTGATAAATGCTTAAAGCATGAGCAGCTTCTGGCTGATCAAATAATGAGTGAAGCAGGTGATGTTAAAAATCACAACTGATAAGCAGTCACTCAGGAAATGGAAGGATGAGCCAAGTGCATTGCATTATGGGATACAGTATTCTGTGCAGTATGCACTGGTCTAAATCAGCAAATGTGGTATGTCAAGTTCGCATGCCTACATAAAATTTCCATACTGTGAATGGTTTACATATTGCATACTACAAAAATAGTATGAGTAGTGTGTCATTCTATGCACATTTTATTATTCCTCTCTATTGATATCACCCATAATGCAGTGAAGACCTTTATTTTATATTATATTATATTAATCCCCTTATTTCTGTTGAGATTGACTTGATTTATATGTTTGGTACCCTAGTGGTGCACATGTACATATAATAATAGTAATTTTGAAATCTCTACAGTATGTACACCAGTCAGAGAATCATAAAAATATATTTGCGAGCCAAAAAGAGTTATAACAGTTTTTATAGAAGATGGATTAAATCAGGTTAAAGTCTTGTTTATAATCAGAATATTAAGACAAAATGAAGTGTGAAACTGATGAAACTTTGCTTCTTTTCCAAGTTAACAAAATAGTGCACTAGACCTCTAATAGCACATGCCAGTTTAGGCAACTCATCCGATTTCTTCTGCAGGTCTACGCTGTACACAGCAGTGTCCAGAGGGAACGTGGGGCCTTCAGTGCAACCAGACCTGCTCCTGCCTCAACAGTGCCACCTGTCAGGCACATACGGGAACCTGCCTGTGCAAACCCGGATTCTGGGGAGATCAGTGTCAACACAGTGAGTATATATGTACCTGTGCATCCATCGGCATCTTTGAGAGCTCGGGTCACATTAAAGCTGGTTTAGACAGTGCTCTCTTTTTTTCTTTGTAGTGTGCAGTGCTGGAATGTTTGGAGAGAGGTGCAGCCGTCAATGTCCACCATGTGTATATGCCTCCTCCTGTCATCACATAACAGGCGATTGTTTGTGTCTGCCTGGATATACTGGACACCTGTGTGAACAAGGTTAGATACAAACATGAACAAACTTACTTGGTCATGCAAAAAAAAAAAAGCCATTATTTACTCACCCTCATGTCATTTTTAGCAGTTATTTTCCATACAGTGACTGTTCATAGTGACTTACAAGGGCAAAAAAACACTAAAAGCACCATCAAGGTTGTCCATTAAGTCATTATTTACTGAAAAATAAGAGCATACACGTTTGGAACAACATGAAGGTGAGTAAATAATTACAGAATTTTCCTCTTTGTGTGAATTATCTCTTTAAACCTGTAACGTCCATACATAGCAGCAAATTGTCTACAGTATAATCCTCTATTTTAAGGCTTGCATAAATCATTTAACTGCTATTTTTGTTTGATCTCTAGCCTGCCCCATCGGTCGGTATGGACGCCATTGTAGCAATGTGTGCAGGTGCACCAACAATGCTACATGTCATCACCAGGATGGTTCGTGCCTCTGTCCCGCCGGATGGACTGGACCGGACTGCTCTTTATGTGAGTTTTCTTGTCTATGAGAGACTATTTGATTTCACTGGCTTTATTATCTTATGCAAAGTGACATCAGATGTTACGTTTAGTTTTCTGAGAAATATATCAAAATGAAGTTAGGTAAAACAAGAAAAATGTCTGCCAATGCGGTAAGAAAAATAAACTTATTTTTCTTTTGAATAAAGTTGATTTTATTACCCGACTATTTACACCGATATTTTTTTATTTGAACCAAAAACCTCACTTAATTTTGATACATTTCTCAGAAAACAAAACATTTTGTATCTTAAGTAAATATATCTTGATTGAAGAATGTTTAGATTTGTACCGGAAAACAAGACAAAAATACCAAGTAAGAAAATGACTGCGTAGTGTGTTGCAATGATTAAGCTGAAGTTGAATATTAAGAGTTGTTTCTCCTAGAAAAGACTGTTCGCCAGATTTCCTGGATGTGGTTTCGGAATAAATAACTCATATTGTAATTCTCATCTGAAAATACATTTTTATTCCTGGATCAGGCTCAATATGTCTGTCACTATACAAGTTCATCAAACATTGGCCAAATGTCTGACTTTGCAGTGTGTCAGATTGGGACGTTCGGCACTAACTGTGCTCAGACTTGCTCATGTCCCCCCAACCATTCCTGCGGTCCTCACACCGGAGACTGTGTGTGTGTACCTGGACCAGGCGAGGACTGCAAACCAGGTATTAAAAGCAGCCTAAAAACCTTTGCTTTTCTGTACGTTTTCTCTATGTTGACAATGTTAAACACTGAAATGTTAATGCCTGTCAGTGTGTGTAATGTGAATGGCTGTGTGTTTTTCAGAGAAAGAACTGAGTATGATGGTGCCTGTGTCTCCGGTGGAGAAGGACTCGTTGGGTGCGATCGCAGGAATTGTGGTGCTGGTGATTCTGGTTGTGCTCCTGTTGGCTGTTCTGTTGTTGTATCGGCGCAGACAACAGGACAAACAGAGCAATACTCCCGTTGTGTCTTTCTCTTCAACCCGCACTGTCAGTTTAGAGTATGCTGTGCCAGGTATGAGCCACGGGAGTTTTTGATACTTTCAGTAGTGCCTCAATTAATTTGCACAAATGAAAGACTATGACTAATTGGTATGCTGAAAATCTGATATAAGCATTTTTATTTGGTATTTTCTTATTTCTTGTAGATGTTCCACACAGCTACCATCACTATTACTCAAACCCGAGTTACCACACGCTGTCTCAGAACAGACCTCCACTGCCACACCTGCCCAACAACCAGGACCGAGCCATCAAGGTGAGTAATATCATGGTATTATATGTATAATAACATGGTATATACCATGTTCGGAGTAGCATATTAGCATCCCACTCTTACTATATGAATATTGTGCACAATATGTAAATTGTTATTAGCCAACTATGAATTTTGTTAGCTATGTCACAAATTGCTTCTGATTTGACTAATTTGTAAGTCACTTCGGATAAAAGCACCTGCTGAATTAATAAATGTAAACACTAAAGTGAAATGTTCAGTGTATCCCAGAATGTAGTCTATTAATTCAACCTTGCATCTGCAATGTAATGAATTTATGAGATAAAAAGTCGATTAGTAAAAATGAGATAAAAGGTGTGTTAAAATTGAGATCAAATTTATGAATAAAAATCTCATTACTTTTTATCTCTTTATAAGATTTATGTCATAAATTCTACTTTTTAATATTATAATTATGAATTGTCATAACTATAATTTACCAAAGCATGTTTTTCTTATGTGGGGGAAATGCACTTCTATAAGAAATTGAATTCCATATCAATTGGATATTCTTTACTTTAAACAATTATTTATGCATAACCCTCTAATAAACAGTAGTGGGCTGTGCAGTAAGTAAATTAATTGATTACATATTTAAGTTTTATTACTCATTTCTGTTTTTGGAGCAGAGCAACAGATTATACTTAATTATTTTTGTATTGATTTATTTTTTTTTACTTTAAGTATACAAAACCAGAATTTTGCACATATAACAGAAACGACTTCCTTTATGTCTCATGCTTTGACAGAACACCAACAATCATCTGTTCTGCAGTCTGAAGAACATGGAGAGGGAGAGGAGAGGTCTGTTTGCGGCTGAGACTAATGCAACTCTTCCTCCAGGCTGGAAACACCAGGAGCCACCTAAAGATCCAGGTAATGGATACTGGGAAACAGTTTCATCATATGACCACACTATATTTTTAGTTTGTTCTGTGCTGTGTGGTTGTCCGAGTAAATTGGATGGGCTCTTATTGTGTTTGCAGGGGCTTTTGGCATTGATCGAAGTTACAGCTATAGTGCTACTCTCGGGAAGCACTACAACAAAGGTAGGTACAACAAAGTCCCCCACATATTATTCTTCTATATGTTCTTCTATCTTAGTTGTGTCTAACATGCTGTGGTGGTTGCAGAGTTGAAAGATTCATGTGTGGCAGTGAGCAGCAGCTCTCTGAACAGCGAGAACCCATATGCCACCATCAAAGATCTGCCTGGCCTGCCACCTTGTCCTCCGGAGAGCAGCTACATGGAGATGAAGTCTGCAGTGCTTTGTGAAAGATCCTACACTGAAATCAGCCCACCAATCATGACTCCCTCCACTCTGTCATGCAGAGGTAGTTTTCTCAAAAGAAATTGGATATTACTCCGTCTGTGCTGAGGGATTTGAGAGTGTTGACAGAAAATATATTTATATTATATTATATAGTTTTATTTTGAAATATATTTACTAAATATTAACCTCTCGTTTTTTTTTTCTGGCCAAAATATATTTTAAATATATACTAAATATATGCTGTAAACAGCACTGCTGTTCTAATTGAAAATATATTTCGTATAAACTTTCAAATCCCAAAATATATTACAAAATGTATTCCTAAGGGCCAGAAAATGTATAGTCTTAAAATTTATTTTGGCTAAATGCAAAGATTATTTTTAAGTGTTGACACAAAATATATTTTAAAAAACGGCCAAATTATGCAAGGAAATATAAATAACTAAAATGTCTCAAAAATACATTTAAGCAAATATATTTAAAATCTATTTTCTGAGCAGTTTTGCATAGGGCTGGGTATCGCAATGAATCGTCTGGTTGCTGTGAGATGCGCTGTTTCTGCCTAAAATGTAAGTGACCTAATATTATTGTATTTGCTTACTGAACTGTTTATAGAACTATTAAACTATTAAACAGTCGTAATGGTGAAAACGTTGTGTGATGTTGCCTAACTAACTGTATTTTAAATATAAAAACTTTCCATTTTGAATGTTTACCTCAGGATGCTGAGTTTCTTAGTGTTGCGCGTTTTGATTTCTCCTGGAGAAGCTATGAGCCTATATTCTGTCAATAGATGCTTTATATTCAGTAGCTATATCCACTATTCGCCACTTACTCTCAATGTAATAAAATCAGAATAATATTGCGTTTTGTTGTTTACATAGTTATTTTTGGTTTCTGATGTTTTAATCATGTTACTTGTCTGGCGTTAATGAAGAGTTAATGTCAAGCCCTGGAATCTATAAGTGATTATAGCAATTAAGCAATTCGGTCGGTGCCTAAAAAGTATCGAACTCGATACCCAGCCCTACTTTTGCATACTTTGACATATTTAAAAGTATAAAATGAAAATGTTAATATTTATTTATGTTTTTATTTTTTGGGCCATTTGGGTTCATGACAACATGATGGCTTTGGAGTGTTGTCTCAGATCGGTGTGTCATGCATCACATCTGGTACAACATTTAAAATATATTTGTTCACTGTATTTCAGAACATTTCAGAAGTTCCCTTGGCAACGTTGTGGAACAGGAACCTCAGAATCATTATGATCTGCCCATCAACAGTCACATTCCTGGGCATTATGATATGCCTCCAGTGCGGAGACCACCCTCTCCATCGCCACGAAGACTGCCCCACTGATCTCCTTAAAGACTTTGGTTCTACTCTAAAATCACTGCCAAATACAAAGTGTGCTTTACAAACTGAGAAATGAAATACCGCCCACCAGAGATTAATGGAAAACTGCGCAATACTACCATCTGCTGGACAACATTAACAACCAAGAGACTTGGTTCACTGATCACAAGTTGCTGTATTAAATCCTAAGTGGGAAAAACTGCAAAAGAACACTGCACATATGCTCATATAGAAGATGTGCGAGTAAAGACATTAATAGGACATGTCTGGACATGAATGGGTTAAATGCTACATATTTTTCTGTTTTAAATGCTATTCATGTTTCTTAACTAGTCTGGTAATCAGGGTGTAAATGACAATATCATTTTTAACTGCTACAGAACAAGTTTTCATGTTTGTAAGATCCAGCATTGGGAACATTTTGCTATGAATGTCAATTGAGTTCAACCATAAGACTTGTAAATAGTGTAAATAAAATCTAAATTTTCAAGCACAACTTTTCATGAATCTCATTAATGTCTGTGACTAATCGGATACTCATTTACTCACCCTCATGGCAACCCAGATGAGATTTGTAGAAAAACAATCCATCCGCGGAGTGTGCAGGTATGTGGTGTGTAGCTCCTGCAGGATTTGTCTTTGCAAGGTCGGAGTTTCTTTCTGATTCCTCCAGATTGAAGCTTCGAAAACCACGCAAAACGAACACAACTTTAATCCATACGACTGCAGTTGATGAAACAATGTTTTCTGAAGCGAAACTATCCACTTTTTTCTTGTCATAAAAATGGGCGCGGCCATTTGCAATTTCTATGGGTCTGGCTTCCGGTCTCACCTGCGTCCACTCCGTCCAGCTATTTTTAGCTGAACAAAACAGTTTGTTTTGCTGCTTGATATTAAAAGGTGGTGTATCTTATATTATTTTAATGTATTATCTTAATTGTGAACTCACTGGTTTGTAGTGCAAACAGTTTTACCGTTTACTGCACGTCGTTATTCTCCTCGTTATTTACCTATAGCGGCTAATGAACCGGAAGTCTCACCCATAGGCTTACTTCCGCGTTGAAGAAAAAGGTGGATAAGGTGTGTGTGTGTGTGTGTGTGTGTGAAAACTAATATATTCAACTTTTCACAATATAAACCATCACTTGACGCTAACCGTCAAACACGTCATCGTGAGCTCACGTTTGAGATAAACGTCAGCACGCTGTGAAACGTCATGTATGCGCGTTTTGTGAAACTCTTAATAATCGTAATCAGTAGACAAAGGCCTAAACATGTAACCTTTCATCAATCAATACATACAATACATGGCTTCTTACTGTAAGTCCCGTCATTTGATGGTACTAAAAACAAGACTTTACAATAAAATAGCCTAAATTATATAAAAATTAATTATTCAAAAGTTTCCATAAAACATTTTAAGTCAAATGTGTTGCGTACACGCAAGCACACTCCACACACACACACATTTGGAGAGCAACTGAAAAATTCAGAACTGCTTTATTTTCAACTGAAAAATCCAATGCACAGTTTATAGGTTTCACGACAATTATGAAATTTCTCACAAAACAGTATAAAGATAAAGACAAAAAAATCAACAAAACATTCTCTGCATTGCAAAACCTTCATGAAATTAGACATCTAACCAAAATCACCATTTCAAAATTAAGGGTAAATTATTCTTTCAGCAATCTAGAATTGGTTATCAATAACTGTTTCTTTGATTAAGGCAATATTGCCAAAGATGCCAAACAAATAAATTTGCCATTAACAACAACTGAAATCCATTATCAGTTTAAAAAACAAAAATACATGGCTTATTACAATAATGTCAATGGCTATTTAAGCAGAAATACAAAATCACAATTCTTAAGTATACATAGAAAAAATAGATACACATTCTCAAAATTCTCCTTTAGAATTCCAAAGCTTTGCAAAGCAATAAAATAAATGTTTAATGTTGGCAATATCCAGTCCTCTTCCTGGAGAGCTGTGGGGAGGTTTGGTTATGTTCTTAATTTCCTATGATGAAAACTGTTCCAGCTTTCTGATACCAATTTTTGTTTTAAGTCAGGAATTTGATTCTCAGAGTGCCCTAAACGGACTGGACGTATGCAGTGAAGGGAAGGACAGACTACTCAGATTACTGGAGCCTTACAGCTGTCCAGGTGAGGAACTGGACCATCTACTGCAAGAGAGGAGTGACAAGAGCAAATCAACACTCAGTCCCATAGAGAAACACAAATATGTTGGTGTACATGTAAATATGAGGTTTCAATAAAACTCAAAATTTCAAGTGTCATTGTAAAAATAATAATAATAATATTAATAGAACATTAAAGCTGTGAATAACGGTGGTCATTTTGCATATTTAAATATTCTGCCTCTAAGCTTGAAAACAAAAATACATCTCTTTAAACCGGCAATAGGTTAGTACTCAGTACTTTAAACACAACATGATTCTCTGGTAACATAATACATCAGATATGTTTTTCTCAGCAAGTAAACTTCAAAAGTTTTCCTTCTAAAACAATCAATAAGCTTTTGTTTAACATCTTGGCAATTGCCAACTGCTAAGGAGATTCTCTTTGGATTAGATTTATAGTTGCTTCAAGTCTTTCAGAAACATCCCATAACACTTATTACATAAGACACAACATACTGCAGTCTAGTCAGAGCTTGTAAGCACACTGCCAAAAGACACAAAGTTCCTATTCAACTGTGCAACTGTATCAAGGCACAAACCAGTTTCACATCCAGAACATCTGTATTAATACCCTGGAGTTTTACTTTAACAAAACTGCATAGAATTACTCACTTTCCTTTCACTTTTGTAGGTGCACATAATTTTAATCATGTAACTGTGAGAGGTAGCATGAAAATACCATAAAATCTACTGACAAAGTTTGGGACAATAACGAATGAGCTCTCATTTCCTGTCTTAAATTAACTGATGCTCACTGTTTGTCCTCGTATGTGAGTTAGATAACCAGTCTGTGCTAAGGCTGGTTATAATGAGAGTTTAGTCATGGAGGTGAATTGACTGTGCGTGTTGCGTTCCGACAGCATTCCCGTTGAGATTTCATGGTGTGAGTGTGAAGTGCTCCGTTCGCCTCTCTCCCTGAGTACAGTATGATTATTTTGAAGCTGCTGCCAGGCCATCATGCAAATATATTAGAGAAACACTGTATATAATAATCGCAAACTACAGCCTACAAGCTGCCAGTGTATGAAGCCTTATGCCAAACAAAAGCCAAAAATCTACCCCACAGATTATGAAATACAAAACAAAGACTGAAGTACAAAATATATAATGTAATAATAAGACAAGTAATCCAAAAAGAAACTAATTGTTGAATAAATTCCTCCTGGTTTGTGTGAAAGAACAGATGGCCAGGGCTGCCTACAGCTTGTCTACATAATGGAGCAGTTGTCTAGTTTGGGTCCAGCCTGAGAAAGAGAGAGAGAGAAATGAATGTAAATTTAATAAAACTGCTGAAAAACATTTCTTATTACAACACTTTTGTTTTCAGAAGTAGCAAAAAAATAAAAAAAATACATAAATTACATGTATGTATATATATATATATATATATATATATGTGTGTGTGTGTGTATGTATATATGTGTATATATATATATTGCAACTTTGATTTTTCACATTTTTCTGTTAATCTTTTTAGTCTTAAAATTTGACTTAAAAAAACTTTCAAACTTTGCTACTTGGGTTTTTCAGATTTTTTGTTAATGCTCTTAGTCTTAGTTACAAACAAAATTATTATTATTATTAAATCTGTATTACTATTTTAATGTTAATTTTTTATTTATATAAAAATCCCATTCGTTAAAATTGTTTTAGCATTTTCTTTTATCTAACTTAAAGGATAAGACAAAAACATTTTTGGTACATTGATTTAGTTAATTGATTTTTTAAATTATTTTATACATTATTTTACTCTTAAAGTTGTGTTTAAAAATTATTAAAATAGATTTAAAAAAATCTTTTTTAATCCAAGACAAAAAGCAATCATTTAAATTTTTTTTATACACATCTTGACGTCATCTAACAAAAAATATTTGAAAATTCAAAATTCTGATGTAACTCAGCAAAATTAAATAAATACAAACCTGTCTGCGTTTGTCATTGCTCACAATAAAGTGTGAGGGAGAGACAAAAGCTTCAGGCAGCCCCCCTCCACTGCTGAAGGAGCGAGCCGCACTTGACACTCCAGAGCTGGCTGTCACACAGCTGCTGTTTTTATCTGAAGGCTGCCCACATGAGCCACAGACCACCGTACGGCTGCGGAGGTTGTACTCACTATCCCCGCATGTGCTGTGGGCGGCCTGCAGGGGGAGACAGTAAACAGAGAACAACTTAGACTGAGAACCTATTGGATCTTATTATAGAGATGAAGTCTGGCTGCTCTCAGTTCATTTTAGTGCTATGATTCACTGTGAGAAGTCTACACCCAAAACAAACCCAACTAACAGCCATTAACAAAAGTACACTGGGTAAAGAAATAACATGATGTTCATTATGACCAGAGTTGTTTTAAACATCATACACACATCATGCACCTTATACTTTACTGTGAAGAAAATGCATTTAAATGCATTTCAAAAGTTCGATTTCGGTCGATTTAAAGCAATAATTAATCTTTTTAAAAAGTCATGTTAAAACTTTAGACTTGTGATGCCAGACTATAGATAGCTCAACTTTGTCTAGTATGTCCTAAGAACTCATGTTTTCAATTTAACCTGGAAAAACTCAAAATATATCGTGCAAAAAAAAGAAGAGATTACTACAATATTTTGAGACATGCAATTGACTAAGTACCATATCATCATCTTCCTCATCCTGGAATAGAGTGCGTGTGACCTTCCTCATGGCCATTTCCTAGAGAAATACAAACAAATAAAGAAAAAAGGGAAGCGAATGAGTCACTTAGCTACCTCAAATAAAATAAAACCTTATTAAAAAAACTGGCTGGTTTGGTTCAGTATCCCACCTCCCCACTGGAGCTGATGAGGGTGGTCTGGAACAGATCTCCACTGCCCCATGAGTTCTGGGTCTTCCACACCAGGTCAGAAGGAGGACTGTGGGTTCCTCCAGCTCCTGCAGCCCAAATCTGACAGCAGAGAGACACTGCAGTGAGTCGGGAATTTGAAAAAGTGTGACTATTATGTTGTAAATCGATACATACCGTGACAGTCTGTCCTGCCTTCAGGGTAAATTTTGGCGGGAACTTGTAGACGATGGGAGTGCCGGAACCAATCTGCCTCTTCACCTGCCAGTGACCCATAGTTTGATCCTGGAGGAAGAAGACTTGTTTAATAAAAAGTAAATATTTAATTCCTTTTTATTGGTTCCCAAAGCTCCTTTTGCTTCTCACCTGGTCAGATTTGTTACTGAGCCGAACATATCTGCCCTCCATGTCCACTTCATCCACGGTCACGCGGCCGCTGGCAGAGGCCTGCTGCGCGACGCGTGTGCGTGTAACGGTTCCGCCAACCACACTGGAGACATCGCTGTCATTATCATTCAAGCGCCGTTTTTTAGCACTACCTGAAGAGGTACGATTGGTGCTGCTCTGGACCACACGTGTATGAGTGCCAGAACCCGAGGAGTGGGTCACAGTCACCCCACGGACAGGAGGGGGACTCGGGGAGAGTCGCAACCTAAACAGGGATAGCAGGACAAAGGATGTGAGGATGATTTGTAAGTAAATGCATGAGGCTATCATTCACCACAAGTCCTATTACAATTAGTATAATAATCTTAGTAAATATTGATATATGCAATTAATTAATCAGAATAGCTTTAATGCTTTTACTCTTAGATTTAAAATGATTCAAATTTAAAAGTTTTATTTATATGCTTTTTTGTCTTTTAGTTCGAATTTTTTTAAAGGGGTCATATTTCAATTTTTACTTTCTCTTCGGAGTGTTACAAGCTCTTGGTGCATAAAGAAGATCTGTAACGTTGCAAAGACTAAAGTCTCAAATCCAAAGAGATATTCTTTATAAAAGTTAAGAGTCAACCACGCCTACCTAAAACGGCTCGTTCTAACACGCCCCCACACATCTACATCACGATGTGGGAAGATTTGCATAATGCCGCCCAAATGTTCACGCAAAGAAAGAAGGCGTAACTTTTATTCTCGCTGTAGTATTGTTGCCGCTGCCGCCATGCCGCGGAGACGCTGTTTCTCGTTGTGAAAGCGAAACTACTTTGTTTGGTCTTCCAAAAGAGGACGATATCCGCTTCGTCATGCCTAGAGCTGATCCGTGTTGGTCGCTGAGGAAATACATCAACTTCGTGCTGTGGATCGCCAGATCGGCTTTCGCCGTGGACGAAGCGGAATCCAGCCCGGGGTCGTCACATGTGGTTGCCGCAAGTTGTGAAAAAGTTTGCTTTCGTTGTGAAAGCAAAACTACTTTGTTTGGCCTTCCAAAAGAGGACACGACTAGAAATAAGTGGTTACTGGTGTATTTACAACACTGTTCCAGAACAGTTCAACCCAAATATTCAGATGTGTGCAGCACATTTTATGGAGGACTGTTTCCTGATCCTGGGAGAGTAGACTACAATGCCGGCTGTTCCTGACTCACAGACTGTAAGTACGTTTTTTATATTTAAAGAATTTGACACTGATGATTCAAACGCGAGTTTTGGCCAGTGTAGAGTAGCACTTGTTTGTCATTTCTCTGATCACAAATGCAGACATAATTTTATGTTTACACGGCACGATGCAACGTGTAAAAAGACAGTATAAGTCATTATAATCCATAATTATGTCCCCACTGGATGCAACAAATGCCTCGTTTATAATGGGTTTTAATGTTTTTGTCTCGTCGCTCCGGCCTGACAGGGCATCACAATATGGTAAGGGGCGTAACAGTTCCGTCACACGCTTGAGGTATTCAGCCAATCACAACGCACTGGATAGCTGGCCAATCAGAGCACACCTCGCTTTTCAGACCGATGAGCTTTGTAAAAATCAACGCGTTTCAGAAAGGCGGGGCATAGAGGAGAAACAATAATGTACAGTATGTGGAAAATAATGTGTTTTTTTAACCTTAAACCGCATAAACACATTTCATTACACCAAATACATTAAATAATGTTCTTTTTAGCAACATCATATGACCCCTTTAAAAAAATTAATCAGAATCATTAATGCTGTATTAAAAATTTAATTTTAAAAACATTAAAATACTTTTTAAATAAATCTTTTACTAATATTTTTTTAATCTAACTTTAATATTAAAAGCAATCGAAAAATCAAACCAGCAAAAATTTGATCTATTTTAAAAAAAAATAAATATTAAAAATGTAATTTAAGCAACTTTTCAATTCTTATTCAGCAAATACTGTTGCAGTTAATTTTATTAATTAATCAGAATATCATGCAATTAATTTGATTAGAATTTTTTAAAAGCAATTGACAGCTCTATTATTTACTAGCAGCCACATTTGCATGTGTGCAATAAGTGATATCCCATCTCTCACCTCTCCTCCTCGCCCTCCAGAAGCTTCCGGTAGGCGCTGATCTCCATGTCGAGTGCGAGCTTAATGTCCAGCAGCTCCTGGTACTCGTCCAACTGTTGCTGCATGCGATGCCTCATTTCGGCCATCTCTTTCTCCTTGTCCTCCATACGACGGCGCATCATGTCCCTCTCTCTGGATAGAGCCTCCTCCAGCTCACGGATCTTCGCCTCACGAGCAGTCATCTAATGAAGAGAGCACAATCGTGCAATTTAAACAATGTAAATGAATGCTACGAGTCTGATTTTTAAACTCAAATTTAAAATAGTTTACTTTCTTTGTGATAAATTTTTTTTTACCTAAAGAGAATAATATATATATATATATATATATATATCCTGAGGGTGGAGTTTTTCTCCATCAAAAAGTGATTTGCGGATAGTTCTATTGCAAGTTATTCTATTGTAGGAGCATTGTGGTACACATGTACAGGTATGAGGAATTTCAATGCATTGTTGCCTTGCCAGCACAATAAATACTTGTATGTATGAGTGTGTACCTGTTTCTGCAGCTGAGTGAGCTGAGAGGTCACACTCTCCAGCCTCAAACGTGTCTGCTGCAGTTCCTCATGGGCGGCTCCCACCAAATGGCTGTTCCTGTCAGCCGACTGACGGGCATTCTCCAGCTACACATAGATGATAACAGGATGACATTTAACTGACAGATATGTTGTATGTCTTTATATATAAAAATATTTCAACAAATACGGCTGGCAACGGATCAGTCAGCAAATATGTATACAGGGCGGGCCCGGTTTAACAAGGTGCCTCTGGGGAGATACAGAAACGTAGATCCTCAAAGTAATTTGTAAATCCACCACATTTGGCGGTTTGCTCTTTGACTGTTTTATTACCTTGGAGTTGTAGGTCTTCTCAATTTCATCCTTGTAGATGCGAAGCTGCTCTTCGTGTTGGTTACGGAGTTCAATCAAAGCCTCAGACAGTTTACTCTCATACTCCTGCTGGCGGCCGCTGTCGATTTCCACCACACGTGACTCATGTCTGCGCTTAGACTCACGGACCTCCTGAAAAAAAGATTACAGTTTAGAGTAGCAGAGAAAGTCCTGCATGTCTTTGTTTCAGAACCTGTAATTGACTTAAATATTTTAGCAGACAGAAGTGAATGCTATTTTTTTTTTTTATTTTTATTTTGTTACTTTAAATGCACAAGAGAGCTCAGCTTATGTAGATGTGTGTGTGAGACCTCAGTGTAGATGTTCTTCTGGAAATCCAGCTCCTCTTTCAGGGTCTGGATTCGGTTCTCAGCGTCCACACGTCGTAGCATTTCATCCTGTAGCTGCTTCTTAGCATCCTTCAGACTGCCCTCCAGCTGCAACACACATATTCACTTCACTAACTTCTGTATCAATTCAATGTTAAAAGCAACATACTATGCAAAATACTTCTTAAAATCCTATTAGCATGCAAGTCTTGTTTTCTTATAAAAATATCTAAACATCTAATCTTGTGGCTCTCAACATTTTAGACTCTAAGGCCCCAAGACGATACAAGAAAACCCTCCTATCTAAGCTGATATGTACTTCTGGTATTTCTATTGTAACAAAAAAAAAACACATGAGTTTATAATAAATAAATACAAATAAACTATATGTGTGAGATTAATGGTTTACATCTTTATTTTTTATGTTTTTAGCATTTTAATTAAGATTATATTAATATAACAACATTTTAGGAGCTACTGGGGCTCCTAAAAGAAGTTTGCAGAGCCCCCCTAGTGGTCCCTGGTTGAGAATCACTGATCTAAACAAGATAAATGTACTTCAGCAAACTGTATAGGATTTGTTTCGAGAAAATAAATATTAATTTAGCCAATTTTTTCCCCAAGAAAGTTGAACTAATTTATATATATATATATATATATATATATATATAAAAATCGAATTATTTATTTATGTTAATCTCTCTCTATATATATATATATATTCATATATATATATATGAAATATGTTCATATATATATATATATATATATATATATAAATGTATATATATATATATATATATATATATATTTTT
>NW_015505421.1:1118374-1147091 GCF_001515645.1 Sinocyclocheilus grahami
ATTTTTTTTTTTTTTTTTTTTTTTTTTTTTTTTTTTTTTTTTTCTGGGAATTCATTTAATTATGATGGTTGTTTTTATATGATATTAATAATATATTGGCAAAAATAGAGCTGAATCATATTCCCTAAAGCAAGCAAGTATTAGTTTAGATGCTTTAAATAATCTTTTAGTGCATGTATTATATAGATAACCCTGGAGAAAACTAGGCTAAATGTACCCTGCTCAAGTACCTAATAATGGCACAAACTGGAACCTTTTGGTCACTAACCCAGATCTTTAACCACAGCACCACACCAACCAAACCCTTAGACATGCAGCTTTTTATAGAATCACCACCTTGGCCAGCTGGGCTTTCAGATCTCTGACTTCGACCTCCAGTGATCTCTTCTCCCCCAGTGCTGTGGAGAGAGACGCGTCCTTGGAGTTCAGCAGAGCTTCCAGATCCTTCAGTCTGGCCAGAGCCGATTCCAGATCCGACTCTTTCTTACCATTCCTACAGTCACAAAAATACAAAGAAGGTATTAAAGCATTTTTTTCCTCTCGCCACACAGAGGAATACAATTATTTCAATTAGATTCAGAATAGTCAGATTATTATATTCATTCATGCATGTTGCATTCATGCACATAATATACCTGTACATACAACTGTCTATTGTTATATACCTGTACATACAATTGTCGATTTGTATATTTTTATTCCTTAGTTACTTGTTCTATTTTTCTATTTTTTATTATCTGTGTTTTTGTTCTGTCACTGTCATTCTGTTACACTGTGGAGCTTCTGTCATGAAAACAAATTCCTCGTATGTGTAAACATACCTGGCAATAAAAACTCATTCTGATTCTGATTCTGTTGCGGTTTGTGAGGAAAGTCTCTTGTATCAGAAAATTGCGAGCAACTACATTAGTGAGTGACGTGACATGTGGCCAAGTATGGTGACCCATACTCAGAATTAGTGCTCTGCATTTACCCATCCAAAGTGCACACACACAGCAGTGAACACACACAAACCGTGAACACACACCCGGTTTGTGTTTATGCTGCGGTGCCCGGGGAGCAGTTGGGGGTTCGGTGCCTTGCTCAAGGGCACCTCAGTCGTGGTATTGAAGGTGGGAGAGTGCGCTGTACATTCACTCCCCCCACCTACAATTCCTGCCGGTACGAGACTCGAACCCACAACCTTTGGGTTATGAGTCCGACTCTCTAACCATTAGGCCACGACTTCCCCCGTGGAGTGGCATCATGGCCTGAGTAAAGCACCTCAGGAGAGGATCGGATCTTTTCGGCTGTCAGAACTGATCTAAGACTGTAAAATATGCATCTGATTTACATCCATAAGCTTGACTGAATATGTTTGCCAAGTAGCAAAGCTTGAATAATCAGTTCAGTGCAAATGAACACCAGACTGCCCACAATTTTGCCTGAGATTTTTTACCAAAACCAAGGACTCTTTAAAATCTGTAAACAATAACCTTAAGAATCCTCTCTCTGAAACAGAGCAGGATTTGGGCCTCCAACAGTAAATTTAAACCATATGGGTGTGACTACAGTGTTGTTCATTTTTGAAGGAACCATACAAACCTTAATAAAAACACAGAATGCTAAACACTTCAATAAATAAAAGATGACTGACAGTTTTACTATGGCATCAACTGAATTAAGGCAAAGTGAGGGTTGCAGTTTTAAAACATAGAAGGATAATAAGGCCAAATCTTACAGTCTAAAACGAGAGTATAATTTATCAACACTCATATCTGTTCTCTCTCAAAACAAGCGTTTAGGTTTAGAGTTCATCTCTGTGCATTCCCAGATCAAATTTCACAAGGCCTGTAAAATAGCTGCTCCAAAATTAGTCATGTGAGTGATTGACCGAACATGGCTTGAAACAATTAAAACTCTGCCACACTTCAGTCCCTAAGGCACCTTACCCACACACAACTCCTTCCCAACAACAAAAGTACGCTCAATGTGCACTCACACTACAACGCAAGCAAACTAAAACTCAACAGACTAAAGCAAATAACTTCTAGAGTTTGTATTCTCTGCTCTGTGAAGCATTCCATCAGGCTTCCTTCCTGAGAGAAGTAATTCAACCAACTTACGATTCCCAACAACAGAGGTTTTTTGTTAGGTCACATACTTCACTTTACAGCCACATACCTTCACTAAAAGCTTTATGAGGCTGAGAACATGAAAAAACGTTAAATGTAGGAAAGTTAACCTCCCTGACTGAGATTACTTAAAGTAATGTACTTGTAAAACAATAGTTCGATGAATAACAGTTTTGAAGAACTGGTTACTGAAATTCAAAAGTATGGGAAAATCTTTTTTTGAAGGGAAGATATATGCGAGAACTTTTGCAGAGAGCCTTTGAGGTAACATTCATCACTATTTCTGAGGAACAGTATAACTGGAACTGAAAAAAAGCGCACAGATTTTTGTATTTTAGCTGTTCACGCTACAGGAATAAAAACAAGCACTGAACCTCAGCAGGATACAGTGTTTAATGTGGAAAAATTAGCCTAAATCTGCTCATTAAAACTTTTAATGGACACAGAGAGAGGGGAGAATTTACAACTTTAGTCCAGAGGGGCTACAGTGAAGTAGGTGGGTTACAATGAAAGCGTGTAAACAGCGGCATATTTGTGCTTAGTCAACCATAAACACACATCCAGAAACATAACCTCTTCTACTTAGGACATTTGGTCATTAAAAACCAGTCCGTTCCTGTCAGCGCCCTAAATGTGCCGTTTTGTTCTATACTTATTCTGATTGCACAATATTAAGCAGATTGAGCAGAAACAACATCTCACAGTGGAGCAGGCCACATTTGAAGGAAACAATAAAAGTTTAAGAGCCTCATGTGGTCTAATGTTTGTTATTTGTTCTATTATTTTCTATATTTGATGTAAAAAAAAATCTGCTACTGTATTTGTTTTGCTGTTTTAGTTCTCAACAGGATCTGTCCACAGGAAGCCAAACCAACCAGAGGCTGTTTAAAGTAGACAATAGGAGAACATGTGTTAGCGTCACTTCTGTTCCGGGTCACATTGTCCTTGTTGACTGAACCAACATGGTCAAAGATTACACTGCAAATGGTCAACTTTGAGTGAAGGGAGCTAAAGAAAACAAACTGGAAAATAAAGTGTGTTATAGCTAATAAGTTGAATAAAATACTACAAAACGACAGCATTTGAAAAACCCTTGAGTCCTTTAAAAAAAAAAAACTATAAAAGCATCAATTCCAGTAAGTTTTCATTAAAAGTGTGTATTTTGTGTGCCGAGTTGTATGTGTGTGTGAGAGAGAGAAAAGGGGAAAGGGTTTGGCTTGGCATCTTTGATCTTGTGGAAACATTTCAGGCACAAAGCGCCAGCTGAGGGAGAGAGAGAGAGAGAAAGAGAGAGAGGAGGAGAGGAATGTGCCAGGTTCCAGCCCCTCTATGAATCACAGTCCTCTTTTGTGACGAAAAAGAAACCCACAAAATAGAGACCTCTGAATGTTTTGCCATGTTACCAAGGCAAATTGTCGAGGAAATATTTCACATGTGACCATCTTTGAGAAAACTTTGACCACGAACAGGGTTTGCCAAAGATTTTTTTTAAAACACACTGGAGCCGAAACCATCCATTAGAAAGCTTAAATTCAAAAGCAGATACATTTTTTCCCCACAGAATAAGCATTAGTTAAACTGATAGCCATTCATTTTAATGTACAAACCCGATTCCAAAAAAGTTGGGACACTGTACAAATTGTGAATAAAAACAGAATGCAATGATTTGGAAGTTTCAAATTTCAATATTTTATTCAGAATACAACATAGATGACATATCAAATGTTTAAACTGAGAAAATGTATCATTTTAAGAGAAAAATAAGTTGATTTTAAATTTCATGGCATCAAAACATCTCAAAAAAGTTGGGACAAGGCCATGTTTACCACTGTGTGGCATCCCCTCTTCTTTTTATAACAGTCTGCAAACGTCTGGGGACTGAGGAGACAAGTTGCTCAAGTTTAGGAATAGGGATGTTGTCCCATTCTTGTCTAATACAGGCTTCTAGTTGCTCAACTGTCTTAGGTCTTCTTTGTCGCATCTTCCTCTTAATGCGGCGAATGGCACGGTGGATTGGGTTCACCGACAATGTTTTCTGGAAGTATTCCTGAGCCCATGTTGTGATTTCCATTACAGTAGCATTCCTGTATGTGATGCAGTGCCGTCTAAGGGCCCGAAGATCACGGGCATCCAGTATGGTTTTCCGGCCTTGACCCTTACGCACAGAGATTGTTCCAGATTCTCTGAATCTTTGGATGATATTATGCACTGTAGATGATGATAACTTCAAACTCTTTGCAATTTTTCTCTGAGAAACTCTTTTCTGATATTGCTCCACTATTTTTTGCTGCAGCATTGGGGGAATTGGTGATCCTCTGCCCATCTTGACTTCTGAGAGACACTGCTACTCTGAGAGGCTCTTTTTATACCCAATCATGTTGTCAATTGACCTAATAAGTTGCAAATTGGTCTTCCAGCTGTTCCTTATATGTACATTTAACTTTTCCGGCCTCTTATTGCTACCTGTCCCACCTTTTTTGGAATGTGTAGCTCTCATGAAATCCAAAATGAGCCAATATTTGGCATGACATTTCAAAATGTCTCACTTTCAACATTTGATATGTTATCTATATTCTATTGTGAATAAAATACAAGTTTATGAGATTTGTAAATTATTCCATTCCTTTTTTACTCACAATTTGTACAGTGTCCCAACTTTTTTGGAATTGGGTTTGTACTTATTAGTCAAAAAACACATAAAAAAAGCTGTGGACTATAATGCACACACCCTCAGACGTGGAAAAATTTGATCCTGGACCACAAAACCAGTCATAAGGGTAAATTTTTCAAAATTGAGATTTATACATCCTCTGAAAGCTGAATAAATAAGCTTTCCATTGATGGATGGTTTGTTAGGACTATATTTGGCCGAGATACAACTATTTGAAAATCTGGAATCTGAGGGTGCAAAAAAATCAAAATATTGAGAAAATCGCCTTTAAAGTCGTCCAAATCAAGTTCTTAGCAACGCATATTACTAATCAAAAATTACGTTTTAATATATTTACAGTAGGAAATTTACAAAATATCTTCATGGAACATGATCTTTACTTAATATATCCAAATGATTTTTGGCATAAAAGAAAAATCAATAATTTTGACCCATACAATGTATTTTTGGCTATTGCTCGAAATATACCCCAGCGACTTAAGACTGGTTTTGTGGTCCAGGGTCACAAATAGTCTTGTGTATGACTGCATTCTCTGAATTTTGGACTTTACACAGTCTCTCTAACACTATATTTGTTGCTTCACAAAAAGCACCATATGACAGCCGTCACCTGCAACAGCTGGAGGTTTTGAGAGGAAAAATGACTGTAGGCGTTCATCAAAGCACTTGTAAAGCCATAAAAAGCACATAGTAAAACCGCACAGTCTGACACAAGTGATACATCCATAGTATCTTCAGTCGAGTGTTTTATGACCATTTTATGGTTTTATAACTGGACGAAGCTTGTATGTTGTTTAAGCTAGGACATTGTTGGGGAATATGTTTCATGTCTCAATATTTAAAGTAATTTGTTTCCTAAAAAAAATCCTGCCAGATTTGAAGTTGACAACAATCATTTATTTTAATTTCTATTTCAGCATGTTGAAATGCAGATTAGCTGAATGAACAACAGTGAAATTTACGTCCTGTAAGTTTAAGTGTTCCAGGGCATCAATACATTTTACTGTGTTTAAATACATAGTAAAACATATTGGTGCAATTCAACTCCTTATACCTAAAGCCCAAGATCTACCTTCTCATCCGCCATTCAGCTCCCCAATACACCGATTCACTGCTTTTGACGTAAATGTGACTTGTACTTTCCACTTCTACTATATGGGTGGAGAGGTCACGTGACTAAACAGAATCGTCTCATACAGGGGTTCCCCATTTTCCGACTGCACTATGAATAAACGTTTCCTTTTTAATTGTTGAGGCGACTGACTCACTCTGACTGGCTGCAGGCCCACCATGAGTTCTCCATGGAGACCGAGTGAAACATACAGAAGGAAAAACGCATGGTCAGAAGGAAAAAGATGGTGACTGGGTTGTATAATATGCTCTAATATAAACATTGACTAAAAATAGAACAATGCAGAACCAGAATTGGCCAGCTGTAATGGTTCAAAATTTGAGAATAACTTTAAAACATTAAAGACAAATTTTTACAGAGCCTTACACCAGCTGGGAAAGACTTGAGTAAGCATGACCTACTATAGACATTATTCATACTACGTTTGTTTTGTTTTGTTTTTAACTGAGCGATGAGTCTAAATTATTTTCTGTAATTAAGCTTTCCTCTAACACTACCAGTTATTTGATATATACAGGTAGCAGATCTGTTGAAGGACTTTATGTTCCAGGTAGTTGTGCAATTTTATATTCAAATTATATCTAAATCATCAAAGCATGAGCAGGTTGGTGCAGATACCCAGAGGCTTCGTAGTCTCAACGGATGATTATGGCTTGTCTGGGCTATAGTTGCTTATCTAATACATCTAAATTCATGCTTATTTTATTAACATTACAATAAAAAGTTAAACATAGATATATTAACATGTCTAAATTTTCAGCAGTTTTAGCCCACCACTGTAATTTTTTTTTTTGTATTTTGTTTTCTATAAAAATATTGAAATCTTTTATTGAAAACAAAACTGCATAAGACATTAGTTCTTGTTTCAAAATAGTTTTAAAATTAAGTTTATTTTTCCTACCACATTGGCAAATAGTTTTGCCAATAATTATGCTGTATAATAGTACTATGTATAATAATAGGCATATATATATACAGTGGGTACGGAAAGTATTCAGACCCCCTTAAATTTTTCACTCTTTGTTATATTGCAGCCATTTGCTAGAATCATTTAAGTTAATTTTTTTCCTCATTAATGTACACACAGCACCCCATATTGACAGAAAAACACAGAATTGTTGACATTTTTGCAGATTTATTAAAAAAGAAAAACTGAAATATCACATGGTCCTAAGTATTCAGACCCTTTGCTCAGTATTTAGTAGAAGCACCCTTTTGATCTAATACAGCCATGAGTCTTTTGGGGAAAGATGCAACAAGTTTTTCACACCTGGATTTGGGGATCCTCTGCCATTCCTCCTTGCAGATCCTCTCCAGTTCTGTCAGGTTGGATGGTAAACGTTGGTGGACAGCCATTTTTAGGTCTCTCCAGAGATGCTCAATTGAGTTTAAGTCAGGGCTCTGGCTGGGCCATTCAAGAACAGTCACAGAGTTGTTGTGAAGCCACTCCTTCATTATTTTAGCTGTGTGCTTATGTCTTACCCACTGTGTGTGTATATATATATATATATATATATATATATATATATATATATATTAGTGGTTCAACGGATCACAAATCTCACGGTTCAGATCACATTACGATTTAACTTGCTTTCCATTTATTACTTAAAGCCAAGTACTTCAAAGTACCACAGCAAATACTACTAGATTAACTAAGAAAGTTTAAACATGATTAAAGAGACAAGAGAACAGCCAGTATAAATAAGAACAAATACACAAATTACAAGCATAAATAAATACAACAGAATATGTTACAAATAAAATAAGGTTGGTAGTATTCAGATACAGAAATGTAATAATTAGGGAAAATAACACTGCATAGTGTTCACTGTATAAATGAAATATAGATTTATCACAGCTGTTTTATTGTTTGATGATCATTAACGACAGCAGCAGTATTTAAAGGCCGCTGTCCCTAATACCTGATGCACGGATCCGATATGATGATACACATCACATCCGATTTCTTTCGCTGTTTTCATTCACTTGAGACATAACTGACTGCGTTTAACTGAATGATTGTCGAGATGGGTATTTTGTCATAATTTTATGTCTATGTGTCTGTTCAGAGGATTCAGAAGAGGATTCGTTCGGTGTTCGCATAGAGAACAGCACGCGAGTAACGAATCGAGTTCCCTTTCGTCTTTTCTCTCTGGAATTGTTTAAAATTCGCTTGCTTGTGTAAATACGAACAAATGATAAACTTATACTCTATTATGGTAAAATGTTGCAATTAATCCGCAGATCACATGCATGCTGAACCGTGGGGCTTGGTCTGTACGGATCACGGATCAACTACGATCCATTTAACACCCACTGTATATGTGTGTGTGTGTGTGTGTTACAATCAGACCAGATCCTGTAACCGCGGCTGAATTTGAACACCCAATACAAAGAGAACATTATTTGTCCTCCCTGATTCATTAGCACATGACAGATGCTAAAACTATTTCCCTCAGAGTGAAATAGCATTCCATGATTTATCTAATCTTTCTGTCTAGGCTGGCAAAAATGACCGCAATCTTTAATGTCAAATGAAAAAACAGTTCATTTCTGAACAGAACAATGATGGAGAGCTAAGATGTAGCACATCTAGGCCTCCTCTCTCCATCTCTGCATGGATAAATGTGTATGAAGGGTCACATGATTATGAAAGCCTTCTTAAAATCTACCTATATCCATCAATATGCATAAATGTGCACTTTGTTTCATACTCCGCAACAGGGAGGATAGACTGAGGCACTGCCAGCGTGGCAGCTCTGCGTTTAGGCGCTGATGATGACTCACTCCCTCCCTTACACCCGTGGCTCATACACACCACCAGAACAGAACCAATTACAGTAACCCTCTCTCCTCCGTCTTTGTACAAGCCCAGTCTAACTAAATCTGCCGGAGGGTCTCCGGCCTTATAATATAAACAGTTTTCCACTGATTTTTCCATGGAATAAACATATAGAGATTCCACTGTCATCTCCGGTTCTCCAAAAATAACGTTCGCCTGTTTGCAGCTGCCTTTGGTTAAGAATGGGATGGAGATGGTGTGTGTGTGCAGTACTACTCTTCCAGTGTTCCCCATTACAAGTGGTTTGGCAAAAGACAAACATCAGTTCAGGCTATTAGTCACATGGCACTGCCATTCCTTCTCTTTCACAACCACATCGGTTTATTGAACAGTTTTATGCAGAAAATACTACTGGCACTTTACTGTATAAAAACATGTTTGTATGCAAAGTATGTCTTAAATGTATTCACATAAGTAAAAAAGTAGTATTTCGAAAAACAATAAATAAAAACTAAACTAACAAAAATAAAATTACGCTGATGTGATTGAAGTCATCTAATGTGAATGTGCATAATTGTACATTTATTATTATTATTATTATTATTAAAAGAATAGCTCATTACTTTAAGTATAATCTTGGAACTAGTGGAAACATTCCAGTGGAAAAGTTTTTTAAAAAGGAAACAAATCACTTCTAACATCCCTGTGTCACGAATCCGGTCCGTGGTCTTCCGTCTGCTCGCCTCCAGAGGTCGCCTTCTGATTACATTGACTCTCACACCACACAAACTGTTGCATGTTACCCTGGACTATATTTCCCATGCTCCATTGCACTGATTGGACTCACCTGCAGCCAATCACACACACACTCTATATAACAACCACTCAATCCTTCTCTATTCGCAGAGTATTGTTTAGCGCTTATCGCTTTCCCAGTGATAGCTACATTACGGAGCCTTCTGCCCTAGTTTCTAGTTTAGTCTAGTTTTGTCTTGCGATTACCTGATTATCTGCCTGTCTTAGAATTCTCTCGTCTTGTCGTTTGGACTATGTTTGCACCTTGCCTGGATTATTGCATGTTTTGGATTACCCGTTTGCCTCGCCCTCTGGTTTACGTTTGCCGATCGAAGACACACGCTTGCCCTAGGAATACTCTTTTGTCTTGCCTGTGTTGTACCAGTGTTGTTGTCTGACCCTTGCCTGTTTCATGACCACGCCTCTCAATAAAAGCCTTGCATATGGATCCGCAAGCCTCACGTCTCGTTTGCCCCGTTACACCCTGATTCGCATTCATTCTGCTCAGATGAATCAAAACATACATACAGTGGGTACGGAAAGTATTCAGACCCCCTTAAATTTTTCACTCTTTGTGATATTGCAGCCATTTGCTAAAATCATTTCAGTTATTTTTTTTTCCTCATTAATGTACACACAGCACCTCATATTGACAGAAAAACACAGAATTGTTGACATTTTTGCATGTGTGAAAAACTTGTTGCATCTTTCCCAATAAGACTCATGGCTGTATTAGATCAAAAGGGTGCTTCTACTAAATACTGAGCAAAGGGTCTGAATATTTAGGACCATGTGATATTTCAGTTTTTCTTTTTTAATAAATTTGCAAAAATGTCAACAATTCTGTGTTTTTCTGTCAATATGGGGTGCTGTGTGTACATTAATGAGGAAAAAAATTAACTTAAATGATTTTAGCAAATGGCTGCAATATAACAAAGAGTGAAAAATGTAAGGGGGTCTGAATACTTTCCGTACCCACTGTATATACATACAAGGCTTTGTTTATAAATTAACTAAATTTGTCTTTCAGTAATGGTATGGTGCCTTAACAGAACTAGAATGTCTTGTTTTATGTGGAAGCATCTCCGCACACAAGTTCACTCGGAATTCCCAACAAATCACTTGCAAATGAAAAACGTGTTTGATCTTTAGTTTAGAGTCTGTGGATGGTGATTATATAACAGAGCGAATGAGTCAGTCCGTCCAAAGCCTTTCCAGATCCAACCACAACCAAACAAAGCACCACTGCATGTGCGTTTGGGATGAAGTGTAGGGGAGTGCATGTGTGTCCGCATCTTACATTTGACATTTTAATAACAAAAGGATTGTAATATGGAGCTGAAAAAGCCATCAGAAGTGGGTGTGAGTCTCACCAAATATGTATGCGCATCTAGGCTAGTACGCAAGAGACATTTTATATGCCCATTATTTTAAAAGGATTTATAATTTATGACTCAAAGGTCTTCAAACACACACACACACACAGACAGGCACTCCTGAGTAGCACGGTGCAGCTCGTTGGATGGTTAAAGACTTTTTTCATGATCATCAGAACCGATTCAACTTGGACCATTTTCGAAGCTTCAGCATTCATCCAAAAATCTGGATGTTTTCTTTTTGCCAATCACTCCTTTGAAAGGATGAGAGGTTTAAATATGCAGTAACAAGACTGGACATCCTACTCAATGCCTGAGAAATCAATGGCTGAAACAAATAAAAAGCATCTTGAATCACTCATCACAGTTGTGTTATTTATTGCTGTCATGACATCAAACAAGAGAAAATATTTTTTTCCAAAATATCCATCTGTAATGTTCCAGACTAAAAGAAAAAAAAAAACTAGTACAGAGATCCAGTTCTGGACAGAGAATCATTTCTCATAAATTAATGTAATTATAATCAGTGGGGGGAAAATGAGTTCTGCTAATTGTCATGACAATGGAAAGCCACATGTCATGGCTACACTGGAAGTGAGAGGCAAGTCACAAAACTAGATCACTTCCAGCATAATCAACGAAGCTGTGTACAATGCAAGCACAAGCTTCACACAACATTTAACACACTTGGCAAACACTTTTATTCAAAGCAACCTATGTGCATTTGCCAGTATGCGCGTTCCCTGGGAATCAAACCCTTATCCATGTTCTATCTGCTTTTTATGACGTGCTGTGCGGTTGCTCTGCCACTTTATTTTAATTTGGCTGAAATAAAATATATTTTTAATTTATTTTCATTAGTCATGTTCAAAGAACCATTTAATACCAATGCATTTCTGTAAAAAATAAATCTGCAAAATTAAAATGATTTATGCATTACAAACAGCTTTTTACAGAATAACTGCAATTTTTACTCTTTAGAGATACTATTAGGACTATTACATTTATTATGTCTTGATATATATTGCTGCAAAATTAGCGATAAATATTCCGGCACATTGCTTTTTCTTTTCATAGCCATAGAAGTCATATATTGGCTACTGAAACAGTGCAAGTAAATAACTGTGTGGACCGTAACTTGGAAGGAAATGTATAGGGACTGGATCTCTTTAATTGAATATCCCTAATCTAAAACTTTTGTGTACCCCTGCTAGCAGTATCATATTCTAACTTTGTACCAGTATAACATTCACAAATACCAAATGTTTGGGAGTTGTTTTACATGTCAGATACATACTGTACATTCTTTTAAAACATTTTTAAAAAAGTGATGTTAAAGCATCCTCACTGAATTCCCCTATTTACTGTAACATTAGACAGTTGGGACAGTTTATCTTCAGTGAGGTCATGAGGATAGCAGGGAAAACAGAAATGTCCTGAGGCAGTGATCACATCACAAAAAAATAAAAGAACAGAGAGGGAGAGAGAGAGAATGAGCCTACTCCCCTCAGAATGATAGAGATCTTCACTGAAGAAAGATATCTTCACTGGAAAAGGAGAGACGCCTCTCTATTCAGATGCATATGTTGTGCTGAACATAGAGCTATTTAATCTCTCCTAAAAAGTTTGAACACACAGGTGCCTGTTGAAGTTGATATATTGTAGATTTGTTAAGTTAATTTGTTAAGTTAAGAGCATAATAGCAGAAAATCTCATTTTATTCATTTTTAGGCAGGACAGCCCTGAACCAAACAATGAAACACTGTAATCAGGGCGTCTCTCTCTGTAAGATCAAGCTTTTTCTCATTGTCAACCGACACCTATAGATTAACACTTAAACATACACTCATTAGATGTAATTTTCATGGTAGACAATAAAACTCATAATGACATAACCACAGAGAGACTGTCTATTTTAAATATGACAAGTGCAGGAAACTTATTAGCAGCATACTCTATGATAACTGTTCATTGCCATGTGTTTATTCTGATAACAGAAAAGCCAGAGGATGATAGGACAAAATTTCACATTGGCATCTGAAAATACTTAGCATGAACTTAACAGACCAACAAGATGCAACAACACTAGTAAATGAACCTTTAAAAAAGGTTACAATAAATGACTCCTTTATATTTATGAACTATGGTATTTGCATGGTACTTCAAGTTACATCACTGTATGTGTAGTACTTTTTATTTAGTGCATTTACATTATTTATTAAATAATATATATTGAGTTATTATTATGATTTCTAAGGCCGAATGTACATAGACAGCACAAACAACCATGTTTGAGGGCTGCTTTTTGCAGGGTGGAGTGTCGCTGTTGACTATCCATAACCAGACGAATAATATATGCACTGGTGAGGGTAAGTGGCACCATAAGCCAGTCAATAAAAAACACACAAAATGGTGAGGGAGGAGCAGAAAATGAATCACTGGAGTATTTATTTACATCTGAAAGCTGCCAAATATCATTTTGTTTGCCCTTAAGCTATGAACATAGCTTGCAGACCACAAAGCCAGTGAGCGTTGAACTGATAAAATTGTGTGTGAATGCAAATATTCTCAACAAGTGAATGATTTTTTAAAAACTCAACATTTACGGTGTATGAAGGCCTGGGGTCGAAGTTTGATGTCTAAAATAACAGAGATTCAAATGTAAGGGTTTTCTTTAACTATGACACTTTAATATCCTAGTGGTTGATTTTTTTTTTATTAAAACATTAACAATATATTTTTCAAGTATTCATATTTTGAAAATTAATATAAAAATGTGTTATATGAAGGTCACATTTTACTATGCCTTCATTATTTTTGCTAATTTTTTTAGATGCTTTTATGTTAACATTTTATTGTTTTGCTATTGACCCTGAGCCAGACCCAGATATACATGGAAAGGATGTCCCTCACTACACCCAAAGCCTTAAAACTAAAAGTGATAGTAAAGGTGATAAGGCGAAAATATACTTACAATCTCAGTAATCTCAGAGAAAGAGAACATGGGTAGATGACTGGTTAATTTTTTCAATGATAAAACTGATAAAAGGCTCTTATATGCTAGATCAATGCTCTAATCTTTTTAAGGACACATTTTCTCTTCCCCAGAAGCTGGAATAATGCAATGACTAAGACTAAGATGACTAATTCTTTACAGATATGTCCTGGTCTACATGTGGGCCTGAAAAATCATTGTATGAATGGGGACTCTGGAAATTCCTGGAAATGCAAACAGAGTCAGAAAATGTGCAACTAAAAAAATGGATTAGAGTTAGTATTTTGAGTCATTTAGACAAAATACCAACTCAACAAGTCCCCCGCTTTCTAGACCATAACTAAGTACAGTTTAGAGCCCGACCGATATATCGTTTAGCCGATATTATCGGCCGATATGTGCCTGTCGCCGATATATTGGTATCGGCGAATATGCCGCCGATATGAAAATTTTTATTTTACATAATATATAACGCAGATTAAATGCTTCTGAATGGTGTAATTACTTAGTTTGTCCAGCAGAGCGCGCTCCATTGTTTGCTACTGGACCCAGGTCAGTGTAGTGTAGAGATGCGCGGATGAGCTCAAACTTCACCCGAGTCCGCTGCTTCAAATGATCCGCCCACCACCCACCCGCACCTATATTTGATCGTCACATTACAATGATTCTAATTCTTTGTTTTGCATGATGATATGATGAATGAATGGTTCATTTTAACAGCAGATTCAGTGATGTTAGAGACTAGAACTGATCTGCGCTTCACGGCACACGTCTGCGGCTCATTAAAGCCTGTGTTACGGCCACCGGAGCTGATCGCGGCCACTCAATGCTGGTGATTACCGGCCGCGCCACAGCCCAGAACTCATGAATAGTGATTTAACGCTACGTTGTCACCTACTTGGAGAGACTCAATGCTAAATAAATAAACATCAATGCCTTCGTCTTTTACTCTCACAATGAGCTTATCATATTCGTTTGCTACATTAGTAGAGCCCTATGATTTCCGCAATGCAGAAAACATGGACGGAATCGCGGAATCCAGTCATAAAAACGGAATTTACTGTATAACACGGAATTTCATAACACAGAGTTTGTGGGAAAAAATATTATTCATTATTATTTATCCATTTTAGATGTTTACATTTGGAAAAGCTGTCCTGTGTTACGGCCACCGGAGCTGATCGCGGCCACTCAATGCTGGTGATTACCGGCCGCGCCACAGCCCAGAACTCATGAATAGTGATTTAACGCTACGTTGTCACCTACTTGGAGAGACTCAATGCTAAATAAATAAACATCAATGCCTTCGTCTTTTACTCTCACAATGAGCTTATCATATTCGTTTGCTACATTAGTAGAGCCCTATGATTTCCGCAATGCAGAAAACATGGACGGAATCGCGGAATCCAGTCATAAAAACGGAATTTACTGTATAACACGGAATTTCATAACACAGAGTTTGTGGGAAAAAATATTATTCATTATTATTTATCCATTTTAGATGTTTACATTTGGAAAAGCTGTGCTTCCTGCATAAACCTGCCCCTGTTAGTTTGGCAGTAGCTTGCTTGCCCTACACAGTTACCTTGTTTAATTTCTTAATTCAAGTTATATATATTTTGTTCTATTTGTGTTATAAAGTTATTTATAATAAGTGAAGTTTACTGTTAAGTGCACTGATGTCAGACTCACTTTGAATAATAAAGTTTATTGTTAAATACCCTGCCTCCATTACATAGGCCTATGTTTGTCACATCATTATAAGCATTTGATCACCACATTTGAGTTATCATTCCAAAAAATGTGTTTATGTATATATATTCTGTTTATGTAAGCTATATATTGTATTCTATATACAGAACCAGTCAAAAGTTTGGACACACGAATGGGAAGACTATACTGTACTATAATATAGCCTACACAAAGAATATCGGCCGATATATCGGTATCTGTCTTTTTTAACTCCCTAATATCGGTATCGGCCGGGCTCTAGTACAGTTTCATTGTATTGCCTAAGTAAACACAGAGGGGATTCGCAGCATTTTAAATGAAAGGTAAGTGATGACATACTGCTCTTTCAGTATGAATTGAAAGATGCATTTCATCTGCGCCGTTTCCAGCTGTAGTTTTTCTACATATCAGTTACACACTCCTACACTGCACCTGTCAACAGAGTTCAGACAGTGACACACACACATAATACACACAGGATATGGTCTTCTATCTGATAATGACCAAAGAAGCCAAATGCTGCAACCGCAACAGCAGCCACAAGCACATGTACAACAACAGCATGTGTGCACAAACAGCTCCTGTCAGCTAAAATGGAGTTTTGTCTCTGCCGCATGACCCGACATGACTCTCCATTCAACAACTCGTCTGACCCTCAAGCTTCCTAAACAATAACTGAAGTCAAAGTATATGAGGGACTATTTTCAAACATGCAACTTTACACTTCTCTGGAGGGAATGTCATGAAGAATCATTTGCTAAACAAAAAGCACATTTTTAAATTTTGTGAATTTAATTCTTTTTTTCTTCTTAGCAAAGCTTAGCTTTTTGATTCATTTAAAGAAATTATATATGAAATGTATATTAATCCAATTAAGTAAAAAATAATATTAATTTTATTATTAATAAAAATTAATAAATGTTATTAATATATATATATATATATATATATATATATATATATATATGTGTGTGTGTGTGTGTGTGTTTAGTAAATTAGCATTGTGGAATGCTTGGAGAATTGGAGAAACAAATTCTCCTGTGGAAATAGGGCTATAAATCACATTCTAACTGGAACCTTTTATGGAGCATTCTAAGCCGCTTCAGTAAGAAAACATCTGCTAAGCACATAAGTGTAAAGCAAATGTTTCAAACTCACTGGAATAAAATAAGGCTACCGTTCCAACATGAACATAGGGCTTTCTCAGTGAGGTGAGGGGTTAAAGTCAGAGTGAACAGTGCTTTCCGCAGTTACTTAAAGCTCATGAGTCACCACTCAGTCCAGTCAGAACCTCTCACACACCCTGGCAAGGCTGCATGGTTGCTGTGGAAACCAAACACTTCCAAACAGCTCAGCTCCAATGAATGTACGAGTCAGTCTGCATTAACCGAGTGATGGACACTTACAGGAACTCATGAGGGCTACTGTAACCCTGGGACACAAATAAGACTATCTCCTTTTGCTGACTTCCCCCATGTGTATAACCACAAAGCTTATGAAATGAATATGACCACAAACCTTATAAAATGAATGAGAATGACTCATATTGGCTTTCACTAAACTCTCAACTTGTCTGGCATCATTCAGTGAAGGCGCATCTTCAGCCTTGATATCTATTTGTCTTTGAACCACACCCTTTTGGGATCAACAAACCTCTTGCCTAAACCAACGCACTGTCTAATGTCTACTACCATAGAGACAGCAAGATAAACAATAGATTATAATAACAATCACTGTTACTCAATGACAACTACATCACAACGCTTCTTAATAAACTATAAGCATCTACAAACTTTTTTTTTAGTGGTGTTGAATAGTTTGAGATGGTTCCTCTGTGGAGTTTGGATGTCTTTAAAGTACTCGGATATGAGGGAGTTCAAGTGCAAAGGACAAACGCATGATAATTAAGTTACTAGATTTTATGATGCATAGTTGTTGTTTCTTAGTTTTATTGCAAGGATCTTTTCTCTTACATAATGTGATTAGTTATTGCCAAACTATGTTTGAGAATAAATACAGCAATTTACAAAAAATTCAAATTGACAAAATATTAAATTTAATATTGAAGACTGACAATATCATTTATCAACCAATATTCAACATTTTTAGATTACTTTAGCTGTCATCTACCGCTTACTTGAAGTTAATCTTCAACACTTTTAAATGTAATCTTTAGCAAATCTCAGAATGATTATTTATTTTTCATACTTTACATTATAATTAAGGATGTTCATTTTAACCGTTTAACTGGTTAACCGACAGTAAGAATTTTGACAGATTAATACAATCAGTTAAACCGTTTAAGAAGTCATTTAATTATTTATTTTTTCAGTAATTTATAAAAATATTTTAAAAGGTTTGCTGCATGGTTAAAGTACGCTACGCGTATAAAAAAAATATTTTTTAGGGGGGAAAAACAAGTTGCGTACAAGTCACATTTTTTATTTCATTCAGAAATGGGCCTAATGCCGACGCAAAATGTTTACAAACATTATAATAAACACTGTAAACATAGCTAGGCTATTTTAGTTCCCCTCACTCCACAACAATTCCTTTCAACTAACAGTAGACTATTTAGAAAAGAACAAGAATTAAAAATATAAGAAGCTAGCTATATAAACGACAAGCCAAAACGAATTAATTTAGGCTAAAACTAAACTGAAACCAACATTGGGTCTCTCATTCCACACAAAATCAAATGTTTCCATATTCGCGATGTATTTGAATGGCAAATTATTATTTATTATGTACTTCATTCATGTTCCAATATCCACGTAAAACAAAATGTTTTGCATAACATCACGGCGGTACTGTGATAACACTTAACGGCACAGATTTTACTACATTTTTAAACTGAGCATAGTGTTTTTTTCCATATGTTTGACTGACTGTATTTTATTATGATAATGAACAGGCAATTCATATTTTTGTCAAGCATGCGGCGCTGGCGCAATCACTTGAATTTTTTCCTTCTAACAGTGGAAGAAACTACTCCTTTTAGTCCTAAAGATAATCGGAATTGTAAAAGGTTTGCCTTTATTTGTGTACATTCACAATAAAAACACATTTTTGTGCTTTTGTAAAATAAGCCTAAAGAAAAATAGGATGTCGCTTTCTGCCGTCTGGTTTCCTTTCGCGCAGCACAAAAATGAACCGAAGCTCTGTATATAGGCTACTTGTTGTACAGTTTTTCTTTCATTTTCTTAATTTATTAAGTAAAAATATGTTTCTCGTATAGGCCTACTTATTCGTTATATAGGCTATAGGCTACCGCTCGCAGGAGCGCTGCAGATGCGTATATGATGACCATGTGAATCCTCATGTTCTGTTGTTTGCTGCTTTTTGCGCATGTAAAATTAATCAAAACAAAAGTTAACAAAAGTTAGTATTTTTTAACGGGTCACAGACACTTATCCTTTCTAATTTAATTCAATTCTAATTTAAAATAATCTTGTCGGTTAATGGTTAACAATCGGTTAACGAGCGTCGGTTGTCCGTTAGGAAAAATAACATCCCTAATTATAATGTCTTGATGCCTAAATCCATTTGTAGCATTTAAAATGAATAATTTCATGACATTTTATTGTATTTTTTATTTAGACTTATTCAAAAAAAATGTATATCAATCTCATCATGCATCTCTTATTCACATCATTATTGTGCAGATATATGACATTCTACTGGAGGGTGACTTCCAAAGACACACTTTGGATCAAATTAATCATTAATCCACACAATGCAGTGCAAAAAAAATATTAATACATGTCCACTGTCTTATTGGCTAAACCTACACATAGCAAAGATGTTATCTATTTATGTTAATCACAGTAAACGTTTACACAAGCAGCAGCATTTCCGCAGAAGACAAAGGAACTATAAAATGTAATGTGAATTCAAACAAGAAACAGACACACTAAACCTGTTGTAAAGGGTGTGGTGGCCAATCCAACAGCCATTTCCCAAGAAGATGCCACACACCCACATTCACACCTCACATACGTGAGCTGCAGCAGACCTCTACTGACCAAGCCAGAGGCGGTGTGTGTGTGGGTATGTACGCTACTGTTTCGAAATCTGGGGTCAGTGAGATTTAATTTTTGAAGACTTTTGAACTTTAAACTGATGAAAAGTGAAAGTAAATACATTTATAATGTTACAATTTTTAAATAAACGCTGTTCTCTTAAACTTTTTTATCCATCAAAGAATCCTGAAAAAAAATGTATCATGGTTTCTACAAAAATATTAAGCAGCAAAAGCTGCTTTAAACATTGATAATAATAAATATTACATTGATAATAATATTAACATAATAAAATGTTAATTGCATTGATAATAATATACCATAATAAAATGTTAATATGAGCAAAATTCTGAAAATTTGAATAAATTACATTTGACAATATATTAAAACCATTGATCAATAATAGAGAAAACAGTTATTTAAAATAGTTTACATTTAAATTAAAACAATTAAGGTTTTAAATTTTCATAGTATTACTGTATTATTGTTCAAATAAACTCAGCTTTGGTGAGCACAAAGAGACTCGCCGACCCCAAACCACAAGGTTTAAAATCGCTGTCATAATACTATACAATGTAGATTTGTTTTTCGTTTTAATTAATTAATTATTATAATTTAATTTTAAAATGCTTCAAACAGACTAAAGCACTGAGCTGTCAGCCTTAGTGACAGGAGCAATAAGCAGATGTAAACTGCAGAAAACTGCCGTCATGTTTCAGGTAAATTTAGCTGAGGACTAGGCTGAGAGCCCAGGGGTCAGCACCGTTCTGCATTTTAGAGTTAAACTTATCTCTTGGATGTGTGGGAGGAATTACAGGAAAAGAGGGCAAGCCCTCGTATTAGTGTCTGCAGCTCTTCTGTGTCACTGATTTATGATCTGTAAGCCGCACCATTTAGAAACTAAACCTGGTGGAATTTTTGTAGGTTCCTGGGTGGAATGAGTCATGGTAATTGCTACTGCGGACCCCAGACTTGGATTTACTTACTGCAATAGCACTGGCTTACAGTTGTAAAGGGCTTGTTCGTCCAAAAATGAACAAAAATCAATGGATATTTTAAACTTCAAAAAGTGCAAATTAAGTCATATGGTTTTAGAATGACACGCATGACGTGTAAACCATGATCTGCACACATACCTGGCCTTCAGCTCCTTGTAGTCCTCTCGCACCTTGCTGAGCTCCAGTTGCAGTCGGGCTCGTTCTTTGGCCACCGAGTCCAGAGTCTTCCTAGCGTCCGCCAGCTCAGCCTCATACGCCGCTTTCATGCCGCTCAGCTCGCGGCTGATCTCCGTCTCCGACTCTGTGATGCGCATACGCAGACCTGCGTTCTCCACCTCTAGAGAGCGCACCTTATCGATGTAGACCGCCAGTCGGTCGTTCAGGTTGCATAGATCTTCTTTCTCCTGCAGCCGAGTGATACGGTTGGGAGAAAAAACGGTGGTTATCCCTCCGCGGGTGTTTCGTTTCTGACCTGGAGTCTCCATAGCTGACTGGAACGGCTGCTGCTAGCCTGAAACTGTACAGGGAATAGAATAGAATAGAATAGAATGGGAGAGACATATTTCAGAGGTGATACGTTGAGGAATCTTTTACAGTCACAGTCCAACAGTTTGAAAATGATATGCAATATATTTATGGTTACAAAAAAATTAATATGCAAATTATAAACTCCAGCCCTCCTTTCCGTTCCAACCATCCCTCTCCTTCACTTTGTGTCTTACTGTTTCTGCCACGCCCAACCTCTGATCAAATTCAAGTATATTCAGCACAAACTTCCCAGAATAAGCATTTAGTTCAAATCTCTAACACGCTCACTTATCTAATCTGGTTTAGATCTAAACGTCAGACTGGTTTAGAATGCATTCACTGTAACTTACCTTGGATAAGATAGACACAAATTTTGACAAACTTTAAACACAACCAGCACAGACACGCATGTCAAAGTCCCATCCACAGGAGCTCTGATTACATGTTTATTTTGGAACGTTGAAGTAATTCCAAACATTACATTATGCTTAGACGGCACATGTGACACTCCCCCTAGACACAACTACAGGAGTGACCTATCTTTTACTGTGCAATGCTAAAAAAAAAAAAAAAGCTAAGGAAAAACACTAATTAAAATTATATTTGGGCCCTGAGCATTCACAGTTTGCAGTACTGCTAGTCAAAATGCCTGAATCACTGACCTGGTAAAGTTAAGAGAGAGTTTGGGTTACTGAAGGCTTCTACGGTTCCTGTGTCCCGTTGAAACTCTGCAGAGAAAGTGTCTGGTCTGACTCGCGCTCTTAGTCTCTGGCAGAAACTCACGCCTCTCAGGGACGAGAGAGGAGGAGGAGCAGAAGAGCAAGTGAGGGAAAGGGGGGCGGAGCTAGTGATGAAGACCCACACAAGGGAATAGAGCTTTTACTGTATTTCACATTGTCACAGAAGCATCTCGGCGTATCATTTTATTATATAATCTGTAACTTGTGAGATAAGCAATCTAAATGACAGTAAATTAAATCCCTTCCTTTCTAATAGCTAATCCACAGCAAAACAAAATAAAATAAAATAAATAATAAAATAAAATAATGTCTGACCCAAAGCCAATAAAACAATAAAACTAAAAAAAATTATCATTTAAAATTATAATAAACTATTTAAATAAATTAATTAAATAAGTAAAAAATCTAATCGATATTTTCACATAATTAAAGTTAGTCCATAGAGTTCTCCAAAGATCTACTTATCCAAACATATGAGCCAAGGAAAGTACGTCCATCCTAGAAACCCAGAATACATCCATTTGCTGTTGCATGAAGTTTTAAAGGGAAAAGTCACAGAAAACAGCCTTATATTAAAAACTCTGCCTGGTATTTATTTCGGAGGGGTGGACATACTAAAAATTATCCAATCAGGTGTCTTAGTAAAAGGAGAGAGAGAGAGAGAGAGAGAGAGAGAGAGAGATGAGAGTGGATTAGATGAATCCTTTATGGGAAGGAAGCCTGTGATTCAATTCACTTAAACACCACTAACTAGTCACCTTTCATCAACTCTTTGGTGCATATTGGGGTTCAGGATCAAACCTGCACATCAATGTTATTCACCCTCAGAAAAAAGGTACAAAAGCTGTCACTGGGGCAGTATCTTTTCAAAAGGTGTACAAATATGTTCCATTTAGGTACTAATATGCACCTTTAGTGGTAAATAAGGTACAAAGGTGTATCGGCCCAGAGACAGATTTCATACCTTTTTTTCTGAGAGTATTGTTAACGAAAACTATTGAAAATCCTTTTTGTTAATTGAAATGAAGCTGAAGTAAAATACTAATATCAGATCAAATTAAACTAACTAAAATAAAATAAGTTTAAAGTGAATTACTAAAATTACTAAAACTGAAATAAATATAAATTAAGGCTAAATAGAAATACTGAAAAAAGGAATAAAAATGACAAACGCACATAACAAAATTACTCAAACTTAAACTAAAATTTAAATGAAAACTGAAAATATTAAAATAAAAGCTAATCCAAAATATTAATAAATACTACAAATAATACTAAAATAACACTTCTGCACAGCCCTAACGTGTGAATGTACCGTCAGTATGCATATTACAAAATGTATATCTATGCATACTAATAATTTAGGGTCCTATTTATTTGTGCACAAAAACTCTTCTAGAAACAGCATCGTGAGGCAAGATGGCATGAGAAACAGCAAAAAAAGAAAAGAAAAAAAAGCAGACAATCCTGGTACAAGCACATGGGCAGATCAGTGGAAAAGTCCCAGCATATGCCAGAACACAGAGAGCTGTGTAAATCTGCAGGATGAGCCTGTCTGTTCTGCATTTTCTTTTCTCCTGTTGTCTCTCTTCCTCTGCCATCCTCGTCGCATTATTACACACAACCACCGCATTCCAATATAACAATGAGATTCCCCAGGGCAAATGTCTCTCCATCCCGAGTGCTATCTCAAAAATCTGTGGGAACTGCTGGGAAGTCATGACACAAGTATACCCAGATCAAATCTGCAGACTTGCAGATGCAGTTTTGTTAGGGAAAACCTGCAGATTTTTTGTGCAATTCTGTTGAGATCTGCTGGTGAGGGTCTCAAGAACATGACTTGGGAGGTCAAAGGGTGGAGATTTAGGGCACATTTAGCAAAATACAAGACATGACAGGTTTTATCCAGAATGTTTTCACGACATGGAATTCAGACACACTCACTTGGGTCGCATTACACTACTAAAACCTTCTTAAAATTACATAGCATTCATATAATTTTCAGATTATTTTAAAAAGTCATCAAGGACATTGTGATTACCTGTAACGTTAAATCACAATATTACATAACACACACCATACGCTTTCTACTGCCCTCCAAATGACTAAATCAGGTCTAAAGAAGAGAACACCCTGGAATCAACTAGGATATATTTGTGTAAAATTACAGGTTGTTAAATCTGATGAGTCATGCATTGAGAATGAACACAGAAATCATTCTATTCATAAGCACCCCACAAAATACCGTTGCTATGGACTAAAGTAACCACCGCAGAAGATGAAATGTTTCAGCAAAAACAGTTAGGGAAATAGTGACTCACAGTTGCCGAATCCCAAGATCAGGAAATGTTTGCATGCGTTCAATGATCCACCATACGCTGCCGTCTGGAATAGGCCATAGCAGTGCAGATGGACTGTACAGCGCCCTCTACCGACCACTCAATAGAAACGCAGTTTTCAGAGTTCATTCTCTGACAAAAAAACTAGCATGGTGACCAAATACAAAATACGCCAAAAATACAGGAATTCATACCGTTATTGTCCCTTGCGCTATTGTTCTTCCAACTACATTAAAATTACTAAACAAACATTGGATTTGTTTTCAGTGTTTACACTACATGCTATTATCTTATTATACTTGTTATCTACTACTTATTATTATCAACGCTAAAAAAACAAACAGTTGGGCTGCTTATCATTTTTGTGGAAACCGTGATACATTTTTTTAGGATTTTTTTAATTGAATAGAAAGTTCAAAAGAACAGCATTTATTTGAAATAGCTAGAACCTTTCTGTAACGACGTCTTTACAGTCACTTTGTCAGTATAACACATCTCAGCTGAATTTTTTAAAAGTATTAAAGGGGTCATATGATGCTTTTTTAAAGATCATTATTTGGTGTATTTGGTGTAACAGAATATGTTGACATGCTTTAATGTTCAAAAAACACATTCTTTTTCAAATACTGTACATTACTGTAGGTCCTCTATGCCCCGCCTCTCTCAAACGTGTCGTTTTCTACAAAGTCCCTCCTTCCGACAAGTGCAGTCTGCTCTGATTGGCCAGCTGACCCAGTGCATTGTGATTGGCCGAACACCGCAAGCACTTGTCGGAAATGTTACGCCCCTTACCATAATTTGGTAATATACTTTATGCAAATATTTCCACATAGTGAGGTAGATATGTGGGGGCGTGTTAGAACGAGCCGTTTTAGGGGGGCGTGGCAGAGTCTTAACTTTGATAAAGAATATCTCTTTGGTTTTGAGACTTTAGTCTTTGCAACTTCAGGGATCTTATCTATGCACAATCAGCTTGTAACACTCCCAAGAGAAAGGAAAACTTGAAATCGCATCATATGACCCCTTTAAATTCTTTAATAAATAATCTTACTGACCCCAAATTTTTCACTGGTAATGTACATGTAAAAAATAAAATAGATAGGCCTATAATAATTAATTTTGGTTCCCATATTTAATTTACTTAATGTAGCTAATTAAGTACATAAATTAATAAATAAATATACTGGCACAGTCATGTGACTAGAGGGGTCCTCTTTGTGATACTATTTTGCTCTTTTCATTGGTTTCTGGTCATACTTTATTTGGTTGACAAAAAAAAAATAAAAAAATAATAACCATTAATATTTTACCGCAAAACTGCATTATGGTTTAGTATTCTAGTGACCTCTGCTGCTGACGACGAAGAGTCTCACTCAAGACTTTCCACCAGCTTCTCAGGTTCACTGAACTACCAAGTCTCTCCAGCTGGAAGCAGCATTAACACAGACAGTGCCACTGAATTGTTTTGAATCTCTCGTTACTCTCAAACGCAATCACAAAAAGAAAATGTTTAGAAAGAAATGGCATATTGCAAAAGAACAGCGTAAAAAAAAATACAGGACACTTCCATCCAATACGCCTCTGTCATGATGATACATGATAACGAGCATTTCTTTTACCATAATTACAAGTATACTTCATCACCTGACAGAGGCAGTCCACCTGCTCATTTAGAGTTCACTGCTCTTCAATAATTACTCTCGTTCAATACATCCACTACTGTTCAGTGTTTCCATCTTGTTTTATAATAGTTTTAATTGTGATTGTGTGGTAGAATAAAGCTTTGAAATGTCTCTGAAACCCAAAAAGTTAATTTATTATTATTATTATTATTATTGTTTTCCCCAAGTAGAGATGGTAATGATGGGTGTTCCAACTGAAAAGTTATGCCGAGGACCCGTTTCTGTGTGTTTAACCTCAGATATTTTAGACTTATGGGAAAATAGAATCAGAACATTTAAACTGAACTCCTTTATTGCTTTTTAAAAAGACCAAGGTTGAACAACCAGCAAGCCACTTCACCCATCATTGATGAGAGCACACAGATGCAACAACACATGTGTAACAAGGTTTGATAAATAAAGGGTGTTAGGGAGGAAAGGCCTTGCATTGTGCTTTATTTGTTGTCAAAAGGAACATGCACATAAATGGTTCACACAGCCTTGAGCATTCAAGGATACACAAATAGACAGGCATGACCACACACTGTCTATTAACAGCCAGAACAGAACTTTTCCGGTGCCACCAGACTGATGTCTCTGAGACATTCCATGTGAAGCAGAGGAAAATTCACTGTGGGTGTGTTTGATGAGAAAACCGGTAAGTAAATGTGACAAATATTGAATAATTTGACACTTAGTTCATCCATTCATGATCAGTGTCTGTAAATCCAACTATTCTCAGATGGTCTTAACTGTCTGAAAGTGGGCATGGGCTTGATGTGGATGAATAGAAGTTTAATAGTCAGGAATGCGGGATTTCTGTCGACATGGGAGGTTTTAATCACAGGCTCTGTTCTTGTCTGGACCAGCCTTTCAAGTTCTAATTATGCTTGGCTTTGAGTTCACATCACTGAAAAATCTACTGCAGATTTAAGGGTGGAAATACATTAACAAATAATGGATCAAACAAAACAAATGAACTTTTGTGTTTCATGTTTCTAAATGACCCTCAGTAAGAAATGTTGCTGAGTCATGTTCCAAGAGGAGGCTTAGCTTAGATAACTATTTTGTCTTCTTTCAACCTTTGCTTGGAACAGCTTAATCATGTTTGTCTAACAATTGACAAAATTAAAATAAAATACTCTTTTGTTGCTGTGCAATTTTAATACTTTGAAATATCCATTGGAAAAGTGGAAAAGCTACATTATTAGAAGCATTTTACATACAGTTTTGTAATATTGTCATACTTTATATATTTGTGACTTTCTTAGAGAAACGTGATGCTCCTCGTGGCCGAGAAATGATTCATATTTGTGTTCATTATTGTGACCCATGGCACAGTGTCTCTACCTCAATAGTGCTTAAAGCTTCCTTTCATTCCTTTTTTATCCTTTCTTCTGGTTCATGTATGATCGATCCAGTGTTCTCCACTCTCCCTCACCATCTTCTGTAAGCAGTAGATGATAGAAAACCCCCCTTTTTTCTTGATGACTTCATCACTTGAATAGGACACGATAGAAATATGATGACCTACACTCAAAAAACCCAATCGGGCCCACTGTATGTAATATTATATGAGCTGTATGATTTGTTGTTGTTTTTATTTACATTTCAGGAAGTGTGGTATTTATTAGGGATGCACCATTATAAAATTCTGTCCGACAGAGTCAAGATGATAATTATTTTCATGTTATGGCTGATAAACCAAAAAATGGCCATACTGCTGTTATTAAAATTATATATTATTGTCTTTAAATAAATAATTCAGTTTTCATTTTAAGTTTAAATTTTCAGTAATTCTGTTGTGTATTTTTGTCAGTTTTTTTAATCTATACAGTTTTTATTCATTTATTATTTTTATTTCGTATTTAGTACATCAAGTTAAACTAAATAAAAATGAGAGCAACTAGCTGAAATAAAATAAGTTTACGTTTTGATATTTTATTTTGCTTCAGTTAGTATTTATTTTATTTCAAGTAGCCTAACAAAAATGTTTTTTATGGTTTAAGTTTAGTTAACTACAATAACCTTTTTTTATATATATAAGTCTCTTATGTTCGCCAAGGCTGCAGTTATTTGATCAAAAATACAGTACTGCTATAAATCAGTAATAATTCTGAAATATTATTGCAATTTAATTAGCTGTTTTATATTTTAATATAAGATGGTGCCAATGTGTTTGGTTGTCTGTCTGTCTGTCTGGGGCTCCGTTTGTGTTTTGTTGTTAGCTTGTTTAACTTTTTAATTCAACAAATTTCAGCATTATTTGGAATGTAATTTATTCCTGTGAATTTTCAGCTGCCATTAACCTTCTGGTGTTGTTCGGTCATTTTAGACCGGAATTTTTTTTTTTTTTTTCGAAAATTTAAAATCACGACTTCTTCCTAACGGTTCGAAACTCTATGACTTTAATACAGTCGCTATGAGATCACACACACACACACACACACACACAAAAGTGGACTTGATTCGAAAAAGCTAAATGGTCGTACAAAAATACAGTCATGGCCAAAAGTTTTGGCAGTGACATAAATTTTGTGTTTTGCAAAGTTTGCTGCTTAAGCTGTAGTGGTGTTCATTCACATTGTTTCTAGATTATTGTGTAGAGTGATCAGATGCATTTTAAATAATTGCTAAAAGCTTCAATGGGCAAAAAAGGAACTTTACAAAAAAACTAATTTGACTGTTTTTTGATCCTGACACATAATGACCAGCTAACATGAACTGACTAATCATATCAGCAGCACATGTGAAAGTGTGAATGAGTACTAGTCAGGTTAATCACTATCATACTAAATAGATTGTAAGAGCAGACTGATTGCTATAAAAG
>NW_015505421.1:1147101-1147379 GCF_001515645.1 Sinocyclocheilus grahami
TCATGTTAGCAATGGTTACCTCCAAAGAAACACGTGCAGCCATCATCGCTTTGCATCAAAATGGCCTCACATGCAAGGAAATTGCTACAAAGAATATTGCACCTGAAAGAACCATTTACCGTATCATCAAGAACTTCAAGGAGAGAGGTTCGACTGCAGTGAAGAAGTCTTCAGGATGTCCCAGAGTGTCCAGCAAGCGCCAGGATCGTCTCCTCCTGAGGAATCGTGTCACCAGCAGTGCAGAGCTTGCTCAGGAATGGCAGCAGATTGGTGTGAGA
>NW_015505421.1:1148597-1151537 GCF_001515645.1 Sinocyclocheilus grahami
CCTCCTGAGGATTCAGCTACAGAAGAGCAGCAAAGAAGCCACTTCTCTCCAAGAAAAACCTCAAGGACAGACTGAAATTCTGCAGGAAGTACAGTACAAGGATTGGACAGCAGAAGACTGGTGCAAAGTTATTTTCTCTGATGAAGCTCCCTTCCGACTGTTTGGGACATCTGGAAAATCAATTGTTCAGAGAAGAAAAGGTGAACACTATCATGAGTCCTGTGTTGTGCCAACAGTGAAGCATTCTGAGACTATCCATGTGTGGGGTTGCTTTTCAACCAAGGGAGTGGACTCTCTCATAATTCTGCCCAAAAACTCTGCCATGAATAAAGAATGGTATCAAAATGTCCTGCAAGAGCGACTTCTTCCAACGATCCATGAGCCATTTGGTGATGATCTGTGCATTTTCCAGCATGATGGAGCACCATGTCACAAAGCAAGAGTGTTAAAGAAGTGGCTCGAAGATCATTACATTGAAATTTTGGATCCGTGGCCAGGCAACTCCCCGGATCTCAATTCCATAGAGAACCTGTGGTCAGTCCTCAAAAGGCCAGTGGACAAGCAGAAGCCCACAAATTGTGATCAACTCCGAGAACTAATACGGCAAGAATGGATCGCCATCAGTCAGGATTTGGCCCAGAAGCTAATATCCAGCATGCCAGAGCGAATTGCAAAGGTTCTGAAGAACAAGGGTCAACAATGTAAACAATGACTCATTCAATTTTTTGCCCAATAAAAGCCTTTAAAACTTATGATATGCTTATCAAAAATCGTTTTTCAGTATACCATAGAAACATGTGGAAAAATAATCTACAAATACTGAAGCAGCAAACTTTGCAAAACACAAAATTTATGTCACTGCCAAAGCTTTTGGCCATGACTATAGTCACATTTGTGTTGATCGCGGTCAGAAATGACCACCACTGGAAATGAATGGGAAATACGTAAAAATACGCAAATACAGATAATTTTTTGTGTGTACAATCTACAAATCATTCACGATGCAGACAAAATTGCACAGCAATGAAGGGGTGAAAATAAATTATATCCATTGTATCTTAATAATAATCAAATGTTTTCTTCCAGGTTATTTCACATCAGATCTTCAGCTGATCTACAATCCAACAACCAAGTGTGCTCCATCTATCATGAACTCTGCAACTGAAGCTCCATTCACACACCCCACAGACTGCACTGAGGTTCAGGTCCCCAGTCAGGTGTTCATGGCCATTGCCGTGGCCAGTCTAAGTGAGAACCTCTTGGTGATTGTGGCCGTCATCAAAAACAGGAATCTTCACTCCCCTATGTACTGCTTCATCTGCAACCTGGCCGTGTTTAACACCATCTCCAGCCTCTGCAAGGCCTTAGAGAACATCCTGCTGCTGTTTAAAGAGGCCGGACACCTGAACTCCCTTGGTCGTTTTGAGCTGAGTATAGATGACATCATGGACTCTCTACTCTGCATGTGCTTCCTGGGCTCCATCTTCAGCATCCTCACCATAGCCGTGGATCGCTACATCAGCATATTCCACGCGCTACGCTATCACGCGCTCATGACCATGCGTCGCGTGGTGGTTACTTTGTCCGCTATCTGGGTGTTGTGTGGCACCAGCGGAGTGCTCATGATCGGGTTCTCCAAGGCCGCCACAGTGAAAATCTTCTTCATTGTGCTCTTCTTCACAGCTCTGCTCCTCATTCTCTTGCTCTATGTACATATGTTCCTGTTAGCGCGCCACCACGCCAACAGGATTGTGTCTATGCCAGGCGCTCAGGCACACCACAGACAAAGTGGCTTGAGGGGGGCGCTGACACTCACCATCTTGATTGGGGTGTTTGTGGCCTGCTGGGCTCCTTTCTCTCTTCATCTGCTGATTATGATGATTTGCCCAGAGAACCCCTACTGTGAGTGCTACCGCTCGCTCTTCCAGCTGCACGTAGTGCTACTGGTGAGTCACGCAGTCATTGATCCGGCCATTTATGCTTTCCGTAGCACAGAGCTGCGCAACACCTACAAGAAAATGTTCCTGTGCTCAGCTTCAAGGATCTTTAAAGAATGTGTCTGAATGAGAAGTGTGTGTCCCAGCAGTAAGTGCTTCACACTACTGAAGGATAAAGTATAGAACTGCTACTTTTTCATGTGGAAATGAAAACGGCTGCAGAAGAGATTCAATTCACAGGTACTGAAAGACCACAACATTTTTTTGAAAACAACTATCCAATAACACTTGGTTCATTAACATGAGTTAATGCATTAGGAATTATAAAGTACAGTCACCATTATTATAAACAATTATTTCAACAATGTTAATTTGAGAATTTTTATCAATTTGTTAATAATACGTTTGTTCACAGTACATTAATCTGTGTTAATTTATCATTTAACTTGAAATAAAAAAATAAAAAATTTGTCTATGTGGAATATAAAACCTAGACTATTAAATTATTGGTAACACTTTACAATAAGTTTTGATTCATTAACATTAGTTAAATTAATTTGTTAACACAATACATTAGATAAATAACGTTAACTAATAGGACCTTATTGTAAAATGTTACCAGTTCTGTAAAAAAAAAAACATTGTTAATTTTTAGTTCAATGACTAATGTCAATAAATTGAATTTTATTGTAAAGTGTAACAAAATCTTTTAGAGTTAAAGGGGTGGTTGATTGCGAATTCACTTTTTTAACGTTAGTTAGTGTGTAATGTTGCTGTTTGAGCATAAACAATATCTGCAAAGTTACGAAGCTGAAAGTTCAATGCAAACTGATATATCGTCTTTTAAAATTCTGGCAGTTTAATATCTACAAAAACGGCTGGTAGGGACTACAACAAGTTACTTCCCGGGTTCGTGACGTAACAAACCCAGATAAACCCCGCCCTCGGGAAAAGGCAGCAAAGGGGGGCGAGGCCTGCGCTGCTTTAGAGAAGAGGAAGAGAA
>NW_015505421.1:1151983-1204727 GCF_001515645.1 Sinocyclocheilus grahami
TGAGACAACAACAAACAAAAAACATAGGCCTACCATTAAAAGCTGCTTGCACAGGTTCTGCACGATCCTCTTCAATAATATCCTCTGCTTCTCAATCGGGCTCAAACTGATAAGTGATATTAACGACGCCGTTGTTTACAATACAACCGGAGCACATGCCGCTGACGTGAGGGGGGCGGGATGTTTAGACGCGCACTAGAGGCGGTTTAGCCAATCACAACACACTGGGCTAGCTAATCAATCAGAGCCCATCGCCTATTTCTGAGGGCGGGGCTTCATAAAAGCAGGAAATGATCAGCGCGTTTCTCAGAGAAGGGACAGAGCGGTGTGGAATAAAGGTAAATTATGTGAAAAATAATGCGTTTTTTTTAAACGAAGCATTAACACGTTAGACTGCACCCCATAAACACAATCAGGCCTAGAAAAAAAATCCGGTGAACCACCCCTTTAAATGCAGGAAATTATGTACTTGCCCATTAACACAGTAGCTTATTAAATGGCCTGCAATTTATCAGATAGTATAGAAATCATAATAATCAAGTGCAATTGTATGAAGAAGGTTTTTAATTGCGCTAAAAATTTTAAATCAGAAGACTAGGAAAAACATGTCAACCATTTACATGCATATATTACATACACCGTATATTTGCATAACACACAATTCTAAATTGAATTTTCATGCTTTTCTAAATTCAAGAAAATGTATTTTTATTATGAAAAAATACAAAAGTAATAAAATGTCTTTACTATATTTTTGTGCATGACTTTTAACAATGACTCAAAACAATAATTGTCTGCTTACATGACAAAGAAATGTATAATTTTATTACAGTTAAATTACACAAATATTTTGTACATGCATACTGATGTACAGTATTGAAGTACATATATTGTAAGACTTTTATGGTTTCCCAGATGTATTACAATATTATTCACACCAGTCTGTATGATTCTATACTGTTTCTATACTATATACATGTATTATGTTTGCATTATTATTATTATTATATTATTATTTTGTTATATGTCTGCTTATGGTTGAGTTTCTGTCCTCTGTGTTTTCCTTTCATAAAAAAAGAAAGAATCTGAAAACGAGCACATTTCTACTCTATACATATTAATATTAAAGCTGTTTTTGTGCACAAAATGCATTGACCTGACGAATGACCCCTGCTAAGGAAGATGTCATTCTTATAATAAATACAGTACATATAACAAAATGTCACATTATGAACACTTCAGTATTTTACAACAACACAACATGAAACATCCAGTGCAACATCAAAACATTTCACATGATGAAGTACATGGAAAAGCGTGTACAAATTTTATATACTGTCCCCAATTAAGAGGTTTAGGTTTTTTACCTCTTCCATTGCAATTATGCACCAATCCATCTATCTATACACACCATTCATCCATCAGTCCATCCCTTCAGGTTCTTTCAGGAATCCTGTTCAATATTTGCTGACCAGGTTCCAGAGACTGTGTAGTCCATCGTAGCAGAAGATCTCTTTAAATGTCTTTCTCATTTCTTGGCTCCTGAGCGCATAGATCAGTGGGTCAATCACAGAGTTACACATGATGAGTATCAGGTATAAGTTAAAGTGTGACATGAAGCAGACGCAGTAAATGTTCTGTGGGCAGGAGATCATAAGGATGAGATGGAGAAAAAATGGCACCCAGCATACGATGAAGATGCCTAGTAGTATAGTGAGGGTGACGGCACCCTTCATGCTAGCTCTCTGCCTGATGTTGACATTATAGCCTGGTAATGCCGCCATGCTTTTAACATGCGAACAAGCCAGCAGGAACATGTGGCTGTAGAGTGATGCCATCAGCAGCAGCATGGCAAAGAACATGGCCACCAGGCACACCACCACAGGCTTTGTGTCAGAGTAGATGATAAAGATGATCCCACAACCTGTGGAGAAAGTCCAGATGCTGCCGATGAGAATCCCAGCTCGCCGTATGGTCATTATATTATGGTAGCGAAGAGCATAGAAGATAGTCACATAGCGATCCACTGCGATCGCTAACAGACTCCACATAGACGCCACCACAGAGATACAGATGAGAGAATCGAAGATGTTATCCATCTGACGGATGAAGTGATCCTCAATCACCAAACTCCTGTTTGCCAGCAGGTGGATGACTATTGTCTCCCATGCATTGGATACACTCACTAACATGTCAGCCACTGCTAGGCTGCAAACGAAGAAGTACATGGGCGAGTGGAGGTTCTTGTTCTTCACGATGGCAAGGATGACCAGGATGTTTTCAAGCAGGCTGATGAGGCCCAGTGTAAGGAAGACCTCAGGTGCAATGTGCACCTGCTCACAGGTTGAAGCACTCGACTTGGACCTGCTTGACTCATCACTGTGGTTTGAGTGACTCAAAGACGAGTTTGGAGAAAGTGTGGGCCACTCCGATGAGTTCATGTCCTGATGTGGTATGGACTTAACTGAATGGATGCTCAGGGTCTGGTAACAGGTGATGTTAGATACATGATGCTGCATCCATGTACGTCTGCTGTAAAGAAAGTGAGTTGTTGTAAGAAATGTTTAGAAGCATTGCGACCAACATCTTTTGTTTTTACAATAAAACAGTTTAAACGATAGAGATAAATTGCAGAATAAAACATTTCACACTGGACAAACTCATGAAAACCACTCCAAGTTTATCTATCATGCTTTCAGTGTCCTACATACAGACCCATATATAGGCTTCCCACTGTAAACGAACAAAATCTCACAATTTTGAGTTTATTTCTTTTTAAAATTTTGAGTTAACATCTCGCAATTCAAACTTTTTTCTCAGAATTGTGAGTTTAGCCTATAGCTTGCAATTCTTTCTTTCTTACGTCAGAATTGTGAGGTAAAATGTTGCATTTATCTTTATATTTTTTAAATTATAAAGCGGAAATGTTTCCATTAAAGCCTTCCGATTGCCTGAACAAATAATCTAACCACAGCTCACATACATTATTTATTTTACTGTTTACTTGAGCTGTCACAGAGATCGACATGATATCTCAGGAGAGTTATTTCAGTAATATCTTTCCTGCATACCTTTCCATAAAAAATAACTTATAAAACCTTAAAGGGGTAATATGATGTTGCTAAAAAGAACATTATTTTGTGTATTTGGTGTAATGAAATGTGTTTATGCGGTTTAAGGTTAAAAAAACACATTATTTTCCACATACTGTACATTATATAGGCCCTTTCGCACCGCTTTAGTTCCAGAACTAAATGTACAGTACTAAAGTACTGGGACAATTTTGCGCGAACTATTTCCCAGTACCATTTAAAGGGTTGCATTCGCACCGACAGTGTGTACTAAGAAGTGACCTAAGCCGGTCGACAGCGACATCATTTGTGCGCGGCCTTCAACAACAGAAACAAAGAAGAACAACATTAACAACAGGAGGATGGAGGTCGCTGTGCTCGGAGCTGTGTTTGTTGTGTCTCGCGGGTTTCACAATAATAGACATGGAAAGTCGACGTATACGTAAAGCGATTGAAAGAACGGAAAGGAGGACTAAGAATCTCCAACGACAACTGGCAGTGCTACATTTGCTACAAGTGCCTGCACTTCAGCGTCTGTCCATCTATCGCTGTTCTCCATACTTGCGAAATAAGTTGACATGCTTACAGTATGTTTACACGGCGTTTTAAATCATGGTGGGTGAGGGTGTTTTCATATGCGTTTGGCCAATCAAGAACAGCTTGTAACACTCCAAAGAGAAAGGAAAACTTGAAATCGCATCATATGACCCCTTTAAATACCAACACATTATGCTTAAGATACACAATACAGCTTAAGCATGCAGCACTGTTATTGACAGCAATGTCTGCTCTAAACATTTGGAAAAGGAAACATTAAGACCTTCCTAGGGAACCTAGGAAACCCCTCTGAGATGCTGGATGAGGCCAATCACTGCTGTGTGTCACTTCGCACTTACATGACTAGAGGTAGTACAATGGAGGTCAGCATCGAGTCAAGAACACTATGAGTGTGTCCTGTTGTGCTGAGGTGGATAACTTTATGCAGACATCCTTCCCATTAATGGGGTGATGGCAGCCTAGTAGTTCCTGCTCAGGGGGTTCTCACATTCATTCTTTTAGATTTTATTCTGGTAGGAATCTCATTGTAACTGACCATTCAACTTACAAGCTTGGCCATGCAATTACTTTACTGGAAGTCACACAACTTGGCAACCAACTTGTCTGCAGCACAATACCGCAAGTGAATTCCAGTCACCTACTGAGTAAAGAAACATACTTTGCTCATAATGGTACCAGTCAATCTACTAAAATCTGTCTTTGTCCCTGAAATGTTCCAGATATTTGCCTGTCATGTTTTTTTCAGAAGCCTAAGCGGAAATGTCATTCCCCCTTCAGCTGTTTAAATGTGAAATGGGTTTTGTAGGCTTATTTATAGAATTTTTTTAACAACGATTATTATGTGTCTCTAGAATGAAAATGCTTGATCAAACCATTTCTGTGAGGCCAAATCAATATTAGCCTATACGAGGATTTCTAATATAGAATCACTGAAAGAGATCATGTTTGGTCAAGGGTTAGACTTAGACTATGTCAATGAATCATCTTTATGGAGTATTGAGGCTATGCAATATATATCCTAAGCTAGAACATGTAGTATGGGAATACTATTCAACAACCATTCTGTATCTGATAGGCACCGCAAAAAAAAAAAAAAATGAATATGATGAAATATTAGAGAAACTAATACATACTTAAAGTATCCCACACTCAGCCCACCTGATGAGCTGTGCTCAGCACTTTAACCATGAAACGTTATGCTTGTTTATTAAAAGTGAATCAAACCAGAAAAAAAATGAAATGGTTAAAATGTAATTCAACAATAAGATCTGTTTTTATCATAAGCTCTGTTGGTTTGTGTCTCAGTGTTTTGTTCTAAGCATCTTGTCACATCTTCTCATTAAAATCCCCTTCTTCTTAAAATTAAGCTTTTTAAATCTCCGAATACATGTTGTTGTTTTTTTTAAATCTTTTTAATCCATCAAATCACAGCTTATTGGGCTTAAAACAGTGGGTGAATCAAAGCAGTTCCCCAATAGTCCTTACAAGTGACATATTGATTTTAAAGTGCTTTGGTGGCATTAAAGACGCTTGTTGTTTCATTCTCTGATAGGTGTCCATTGATTATTGCACCCCTTCATGTCAATTCACCAGAGTAACTAATCTAAAATAGAAACAGACATACCGACACACATGCATGCACACACACGTGTATACACACACACAAACACACAGAATCCTAAATGAGACAGAAATCATCCATCTCTCTACCATCTTTGACTCTAGATGTCTCTATTTCAGGTTGTCAGATGTGACACTGAACATTAGGTCAGAAGTCACATCCTGTGGGAAGCTTGTTATGAAAAACTGACTCAATATGATCAGCCCTCACACAGACAGATTGTTTCTTACCATTTTTCTTAGCCACTCCAAGAGTCAACAGTTACTTTATGCACTCAGAAAGAGAGCATATTTATAAAGATATGAAAAATACACCCATTTGAGAGAGAAAGAGATAGATAGATAGATAGATTTTGTTGTCAATTTAACAGTAATTCATTAGAGGGCCAAGACTGTCCTCCTGACCTTTACTAAATTCAAAGACATTACTCATAAGACCTGAGCATCAATATTCAGGAGACGGTCTGCCTCTGTATTCGATAAGCCACACTTAGTGAGTGGATTTGTCAAATACAGTAGAATAGCATTCAGACATTCCTAATGATCTATGACAGCTGATTTGGATTATAAAAAGCTGCCCCTTGGTGAGTTACATTTTGACAAGGATATAAGTGGTGTTATAAATCACAGTCTAGCTGTCCTCTGTAATAATTCTCACAAGCAGGTGTGCAGTTCAAATGCCTCCAGAGTCACACCTCGGGAATAAACTAAAAGTGCTATTTAAATGATTTGCACAGAATTCATTGAATTTTGTGCAACAAAAGGAAGTATGCAGTTTTATGCAGCTATTATTCATTTAATTAGGCTATATAAATTTAACAGACCACACATATCGTACTAGTCTCTTGAACTCTTGCTGAGGTGGGAAAAATTGTTGCAAGAAATTACATATGTGCATACTTCTTTATATAGTCAGTTAAAATTAAAAATCAATCAAAACACAAAAGTCTATGTAACAACAACAAAAAGTACAACTACAATATATTGTCTGGCATAAAATGAAATGGATAAAGCAATAAAACAACAAATGAAATGACAAAATAATGCCTGTAAAGGCTATAGCAAATACAATTAGTAGCTAATATATGATACCGCCCACAAAAATGAAGAAGTAGAAGCAAAATAAAATGTACTCACATTGCTAAGCATCGCTGGAAGTGGTTAAACGCGTGTGTAGAAGGTGAATGATCTAATGCAAGAGCTGTGTGCAGGCAGGCTGCTGTTGAATCTCAGCGCGCGCTCCACCCCCCGCGAGCAGCGGGCAGCGATGCTGGTTGTTGCACTACCGACCGAGCATCTTAAATCTTGACCTTAGGGATATTTTATTCCCCAGTCATGTCAATGCTCAACAAATAGAGAACGATAATAAATCAGTTTATGTAACAGTACGCTGCATTAAAACTGGCACTTATAGCCTGTTCGAATAATAAATGTACACTCATTACGTTCGTTTCATGTTTCGCTACAGGATTTTGGCCGTTTGAAACAAATAGCTACCGGTATTAGAGAGCATTTTTGATTGTATTGTCTGAATTAATGGCAGCTCCGGACCACCTGAGCACTTCCGGTCTGCTTAGAAGGTTGAGCTGATGTCCAAAACTTATTATCTGAGCTCAGTCGAGCGGATCGAAACTCAAAACAGGAAAAGGAGCGCCAATGGAGCTGATTAATGAGAAAAGCAGAAGGAAGTGCCCTGTGCAGTGTGAAGGAAAACATGGAAACGAACACCTTACTTATAAAGGCACTTTCCATGGTTACTGGAGTTCGGTTTATATTTTTAAAGCATTAGTGGCACATATGCGTTACGCTTATGCTTGATAATGTTAGAACTATTAGACTTCAATTAATATATAACACTAAATTAACCAAGCATGAAAAAGTTCAAGGAATACGCCCATATTTTTATAATGTAAAACAGGTATAATATAATGAACCCAACTTGAGAAATCAGGTTTATTCAGTGGTAGCAAGTCAGCCCCGGGCCCACATGCAAAAAAATTTTTTATGGAATTCTCACATTACCTTAATGGGCAATAGGCCTATAAACTGGTTTTATTATCGTAATTTTGACTTTATTCTTCAAATATTATGACGTTAATCTTATTTTTCAATATGGTACTAAAATGCCGCTGTAGGCTATTTGTACTGCATGCAAACACAATCTTGGCACAGAAGCCCAAAAACAAACAAACAAACAAACAATAAATAAAATACTAAGGAGATATTTTAATTATTTATTAATGAACTAGTATTTTACAAGATGTCACAAGATATCACAAGATGAAGTTGACGATCCTGACTCGCCATCTCCTCAGGATGCGCGCCTTTAGAGAGAAATACATCTTTACGGATTAGCCTACTGTTGTGTTTAAACTGACTGAATGCTAAAAAACTCAGTTCTACACGGGAGCTTGAACAGATGCTTCTTTTTTCCTTTATTCACTTTTCTGTCTCCCGCACGCAACTCATGCTCGCGCACACATTTCAAGAACTCTCTGTCACATGCTGAACACAACATCGCCCCCTCCCTAGAACTTGATGAACTTAATGAAACAAGTTTCAATGTGGCCCTCAAACCATAAGAGAGAAAAACATATAACTCCTATGCATGAAAGTCTGTGATATAATCTTCCAGGTAGGTAAGACGAGCCCTTGCCCGAACAGGTCTGCCTCCCAAAGTTGCCTACTGGGGCATTTCCTGGCTATTTTGGGTAACATCAAGCAATGGCTGAGGAGGGTTGTGTCTCTTATCGAAGTTATCCTTCATTCACCCCTGGTTTGTAGTTACAGCCACTTTGACTGCTGCTTGGGGGGCAGTTAGTATTGTTGCTGACAAGCCCTTTGCTCTGAGGTTGTCTAGGGGTAATTCCATCTCCCGGCCGAGCATGAGCAGAGCAGGTGAAGCCTGAGTGGTGCTGTGCTGGCTAGCCCTGTAGTGCAACAAGGTTTGATTAAGTGCCATTTGAAATGAGTACCTCTGGACCAGATGCGCCCGAATCCCATTCTTAAAAGGGATAGTTCACCCAAAAATGAATATTCTGTCATCATTTACTCACCCTGATGTCGTAAGTCAATGGCAACCACCAACCGTTTGACTACCAGCAATCTTCAAAATATCTTCTTTTGTGTTCAACATAAGAAAGAAACTCATACAGGTTTAGAACGACATGAGGGTGAGTAAATGATGACAGAATTTTAATTTTTGGGTGAACTATCACTTTAAGGCTCTGATTAAACCTTTCCACCCCACTGTTTGCCTGGGGATGGTAGAGTCCGGCACGAATATGCTTAATTCCCTTATTGCTGAGGAAGGTGGAGAATTCTGCAGAAATAAACTGGGGCCCGTTGTCAGTAGTTATGGCACGGGGCATGCCCCAACGAGCAAACAGATTGTCCAGTATCTGCGTGATAGTCTGTGATGTAACTGTCCCTGCCGGTACTACCTCAGGCCATTTAGAATGGAGATCATGGATGACAACTAGAAAGCGCTGATGAGGAGGAACTCCATGGCCATGAATTTCCCCACAGATGTCTAACTGTAGGTGCTCCCATGGACGTGAAGTCCATGGGACTGGCTGCAAAGGGGTTGGGGCTGTTTGTCCAATCTTTCCACTAAGGAGACACGGTTCGTAGTCCCTGACCAGCCCCTCAATATCCTGGTCTATGCCTGGCCACCAGACCAGGTCCCGGCATCTTTGCTTAAATTTTACGATGCCCAAATGATTCTTGTGCACCATTGATAGGACACGTGCACACAAACTGCACCCAGTGCTTGTGTGGAGGCATCACAGGTGATGATTGTCGGACTGTCCGGGTCAAAGTGACACAAACCCCCCCCCCCCCCCAGAAATGGATGAACTTAATGAAACAAGTTTCAATGTGGCCCTCAAACCATAAGAGAGAAAAACATATAACTCCTTTGCATGAAAGTCTGTGATATAATCTTCCAGGTAGGTAGGACGAGCCCTTGCCCGAACTGGTCTGCCTCCCAAAGTAGCCTGCTGGGGCATTTCCTGGCCATTTTGGGTAACATCAAGCAATGGCTAAGGAGGGTGAGGGCCATCTGCTGACAGAAGTGGTGGCAGGTCAGGTCCTGGCTGTTGTGGGGGCTCCCTGAGCTGGAAACCTTGAGGTGCCTGGTGTGACCATGGCTGTACTGGTTCTGGTCGTGGGTCTGGGGAACTGACTCCTTGTGCTGCTCCTGCGTTAGGCTCCGTTGCCCACGGACCTCTTGTTGGTGTAAGAGGGATGGGCACTTTCTGCAATCTGCTAGCATGCCAGCGTGAGCTGTCACTTAACATAAATGTGGCGGATCCTAGCTGACGGACCACTTGGTGAGGATCAGTCCAAAACGATGCCATTTTACTGCTACGGTGAGGTCTGAGGACTCTCACCCAGTCCAGTACCTTGATGTTAGTATGCCTGACCTTGTGTCTCTTATCAAAGTTATCCTTCATTCACCCCTGGTTTGTAGTTACGGCCACTTTGACTGCTGCTTGGGAGGGGGGGGCAGTTAGTATTGTTGCTGACAAGCACTGTGCTCTGAGCCTGTCTAGGGGCAATTCCATCTCCCGACCGAGCATGAGCAGAGCAGGTGAACCCTGAGTGGTGCTGTGTTGGCTAGCCCTGTAGTGCAACAAGGTTTGATTAAGTACCAATTGAAATGAGTATCCCTGTCCCAGATGCACCCGAATCCCATTCTTAAGGCTCTGATTAAACCTTTCCACCCCACCGTTTGCCTGGGGATGGTAGAGTGCGGCACGAATATGCTTAATTCCCTTATTGCTGAGGAAGGTGGAGAATTCTGCAGAAATAAACTGGGGCCCGTTGTCAGTAGTTATGGCACGGGGCATGCCCCAACGAGCAAACAGATTGTCCAGTATCTGCGTGATAGCCTGTGATGTAACTGTCCCTGCCGGTACTACCTCAGGCCATTTAGAATGGAGATCATGGATGACAACTAGAAAGCGCTGATGAGGAGGAACTCCATGGCCATGAATTTCCCCACAGATGTCTAACTGTAGGTTACGTGAAGTCCATGGGACTGGCTGCAAAGGGGTTGGGGCTGTTTGTCCAATCTTTCCACTAAGGAGACACGGTTCGTAGTCCCTGACCAGCCCCTCAATATCCTGGTCTATGCCTGGCCACCAGACCAGGTCCCGGCATCTTTGCTTAAATTTTACGATGCCCAAATGATTCTTGTGCACCATTGATAGGACACGTGCACACAAACTGCACCCAGTGCTTGTGTGGAGGCATCACAGGTGATGATTGTCGGACTGTCCGGGTCAAAGTGAGCTAGAATGGGTGGTGTGGTAAGCTGGGATTTTAGCATTTGGACAGCCTCAGAGCATTCTGCAGTCCAGTTCCATAGTAATTGACGAAGGGGTGCTGTGGTTCGGGAGTACTGAGGCAGAAAACAAAGGTAGTAGGCTGTCATGCCCAAAAACGAGGCTACCTGGGAAGTGGAGGAGGGTTCTGGGATTCGGTGGATAGCCTCGATATTTGACTGGAGAGGGGCGATGCCTCTAGGTGTGAGACGAAACCCCACAAAATCAATGGCTGAGGTGGCGAACGTGCATTTCTCTGCATTCAGTGTAAGATTATGCTCCATGAGGGCACTAGCCACCCTATTGAGACAAATCTGCTGCATGCACTACTATGCCATCCAAGAAAATGGCAACTCCAGGAATACCAGCCAAGATGGTGGTCATCACCTTTTGAAAGCAGCTGGGGGCGGAGCTCAAGCCAAGCAGCATGCGTGTATACTGATATACCCCAGTGTTTGTGACAAACGCTGTGAGGTTTCTGCTGGAAGGATGGAGTGGCACCTGCAAGTAACCTTCCAGCTTAGTAAATACCGTCGACCCATAGAAGTGGGTGGTCAGCTCCTCAGCCGTGGGTAAAGGGTACTTGTCGGGAATAACGCCCTTATTGACAGAGAGCAAGTCCACACAGACTCATATTCCCCCAGACTTTTTCCTAGCAATGACCAGGTTGGAGATCTAGGGGGCAGCATTGACTGGTTCTATTACTCCCATAGCCAGCATCATTTGGAGGTCCGCCGTCACTTCATCTCACAAGGTGAGAGGAATCCTGCGCAGGGGCTGAATGACCAGTGACACCTCTGGATCCACCAGAGGCCTGTGGGTGAAAGCTGTGAGGCAGCCGAGTCCGTCAAACAGCGACGGCCATCTCTGTTGCCAGGTAGTGGTGACGTGGTGGATGTCTGAGCCCTTGTCATCTCGCAGCATGAATCCTAAGTATGTGAAAAGATCCAGTCCCAGGAGGTTGGCACCCCGCTCAGTAATATTAGAAGAGAAATGATGGCAGGTGTTTGGAGCCATAGCGGACTGGAACATGAAGAACACCCAGCATAGTGATCTTAGAGCTGTCGTAACCACAGAGGGATGTGCAGGGCTGCTGCAGTGGCAGATGGGAAAATAACTTGTGGTATGTACTAGCATTGAGCAGAGATGCCGCTGCACCCGTATCCATCACGTTCCCTTTAGGTTATAAAAATAAAATCTAAAAATAACCTACAAGGAATGTTCTGGGAACGTTCCCTTTAAGTTATACAAATAAAATTACAAATAACCTACAGGGAACTTTCTGGGAACATTTTTGTTTTCTATTTGAATTATTTCATTTCAAAGTATTTAAAGCATCATATTAGATATATTTATCATGTCTGTGAGGAGGCAAGTATTCGCTGAGTGTCGGTTCATCATTGTGAAGCACTCCTGCTTAAGATCAAGACGACAGAAAGCACATCCTGTTTGTTTTCTTTAATTATTTTACAAAAGCACAGGTTTTTGTTGATATTGTTTATGAGTGTACACAAATAAAAGTAGACCCTTTACAATTCCGAATGATGTATTACTCTTACCTTTATGAGCAAAAATGACGGCGTATGTTAAGTTTCCGATCTTAAGAAAAAAAGTGATCGCGCTGGTGCCTCCATGTCCTGCAAAGCGCGCTTCAGCTTCCACTCTCTGCACAAATGACTGTATATGAGTCTAACAGAACACATTTATCTAGGTAAATTTTTTTAATTAATATTGTGAATTGCATGAAGTGTTTTATGTCTATAGATTTTATTTTAGGCAAGTCATGTTGATTTGAGAAGGCTAAATTGATCAAACATATATGCTCAACTCAGTCCGCCGCTGGCCGCTTGGTCGTTACTTTAAAAAACAACAACTTGAATTTAACAAACACAAAATGTTCCAAACATATTTCTAAATTAACTTAATAAAGAAAGGAAGGGCCAGGCCCGTGCAGGGCTCTATTCATTCCCTCGTTTCAATTAAAGCCCCCCTCGGCTCGGCGGGCCCACAATACGCCCGGGCCCATATGCACCTGCATACCCTGCATACCCTGCATATAAGACGCTATACGCCCCTGGGTTTATTTATTTATTAATTTTTTTCACAGTTAGGTGTGACAATACACACCATGCATATTTAGGGCAGCTATACTGTTGGATTCAGATGATACATTATTTTTAAGTGCATCCCACTGGTAGCTATATCATAACTTTATATTCCACATCTACAGGGGGCAAGAACCTTTTCTTTAACTCACTCAAAATACCTGCTAGATGTGGCCTAGCAGAAAGAACATGACAAAGGAAAAATATGTAGTTAATGAAGCAAAATGAGAATGAATCTCAAGGTCAAATGGATGAAGTATGACTACACAATTACATAAAAAATTACAACTACAGTTTAGTTAAAATCATTAACCTCTTAACATACATGGCCACCCACTTCTACAAACGCATCACTCCGCCACCCTCATCATCTGTACATGAACATTTTGAATCATCTGTCTGAGTGTATTTCGAGCTTTGCATCATACAGCTGAGATGAGTAGTTTTGTCTTTCTCATGCTTATTCTTCAAAAACCTGGGGAGTTCATAGGAGCTCAAGTGTTGCTGTCTTTAAAACAAAAAAGGCCATATCTAATAAAAAACTATGATAACACTCGTTGCCTTCTCTAGTGCAGCTCAACCAGGTCTCGTTCCATTCGTCGATATTTGTGATATCACAAATCCCGGAAAATATGCGTTGTAGTCCAAACGAGTCGTTCGTTGTAGTTTTTGAAAAGTGATTTCTGTTCAATAAAATATCTCCTTTTGAAATGGACTTTGAGCTTTGTAACTTCGCAGATCTTTTTAATGCTCAAACAGTAACATTACAGACTAACTAAAGTTGAAAAAGTGAAAAAGCATAATAGGACCCCTATAAGAGTCAACCACGCCTACCTAAAATGGCTCATTCTAACACGCCCCCACATGTCTACGTCACGATGTGGGAAGATTTGCATAATGCAGGGCATAGAGGAGAAACAATAATGTACAGTATGTGGAAAATAATGTGTTTTTTGAACCTTAAACCGCATAAACACATTTCATTACACCAAATACACAAAATAATGTTCTTTTTAGCAACATCATATTAATTATAATACTTAATACTTTGAATTAAATGCAAGAAGTCAGAGTGTTGGGGGGCAATTGTAAGACTAAAAAATAAGTCATATTAACCTACTGTATCTCAAATAAAATCTAAACTCAAAGTAATCACTTTACTGCTGTAGTATTTTTATTTTTTTTGTATATGATACAAATTATTTTAGATGTCAGTTATCATGTGCATTCAAATAGCAAAAGTCTGTTTCTATTTTTGCAGAAGACAACTATTCTAGTGGTATATAGATTTGATATAGATATTTGGTAAAGATATCAACTTTGATGAAAGGTTTTGATCCACTTCAAATGTTGACTACTGTGTGTGTGTATATATAAAATGTAAATATATTTTAAATATATTTTACTCAAATACATTAATCAGCTGATGAGTCAAGAACAGTCTTTAAACAAAATGTAATGAAATGTACAAGATAGAAGTATTAACAGAATAACTCAATGAAATCATGTGGATATACTATTCATTTCATTTTTAAAAAAGATTTAAAAGCAACACATTGTTTAAGGTGTAACACTACTAATTTTTAAATGTAGTTTTACATTTAAATATGTTCATTTTCTAACAGAAAAGTATATTAACACAGACAAACAAGGTGCTTACACTGGGCCATGTGGCTCGGGGGCAATAGTAACACAATGTTACAATGCCCCCAATGTTGCAGCCATGATAAAATCTTGTATGCAAGCTAGCCACGCCTATATTAGCATAGGTTGTTCATGTAAATTTTTTATCAATAACCTAGGGATAAAATGTACGAAAGTTTAAATTCGCAGCCATCTAGACTTTAGACAGCAGGAGAAAAATATTGTACATCCAAAAGTAACTTTCATACCTCAAAATCAGTATTTTGTTAAAAACTTCTGCTGAGGTGAAATGATTGTGCTCCTTTTTCACAGGCAGAGAGAGAATCCTACTGAGCAGTGAGCATGTGCAGATTAGTGTCATCACTCTAGCTTGTTTCTGAATGGAGGAATTGAGTATGTTACAATTGCCCCCTATTACAACTGTCCCCGATCTCCCCTATATACCGATGAGCAGTGTTTATTTATTCAGCACAAGTACTTCCTCATCTCACATTTAACACTTAGATTATGGCATGGGATTCATTCATATGACATATTTAACATGGTGACCCCTTCAAAGTGATCACCCGGAGCTGTTGCTTAGTGACCCTATTCATCCACATAAGAATGTTTTAATCTGCCTATAAATAGTCACAAGGAGTCTCTTCATGTCTCATTTCACACTAATGGTCATTGGTCATGAGATATCGATCATGAGATGTGATTTGAGGCCCACAGGCTAAAAGAGAAATGACCAGAACACTAATGCTGCCCAACATTTGAACAGCACTGCATATGGACATTTGCCCTGATATTTTCAAGTCAAACTAAATGAATGATGACATTTTATGAAATTGCCATTATCTTTTTTTTTGTTTTGTTTCCACTGTTTGTCTAATCCTCTTAATTTTCTTTGAATTTAGTTTTGTGATTTGACTCAGGTGACCACTTTCTTTCATATTAACTGGATTCTAATGGATTCACAAGTTTCAAAATCAATGTTCTAAATCAGCGGTTCTTAATACTGTTCCTGGCGTCCCCCTGCTCTACGCACACTCTGCAGCTCTCTCTCTCTCTCCTTCAGCTCACGTCCAACAATGAACTGTTCCAATTATACACTTATTTTCACATAGAAGCGTTAAACATGGACGCGCGTGCTGTTGCTATACTGTATTAAAGCTTTAATCAGGATAAAACCGCATATTTAAAGCTAACATAAGCAGTATCATTTACAAATAACAGCGTATCTAAAAGTATGAGACAACAACAAACAAAAAACATAGGCCTACCATTAAAAGCTGCTTGCACAGGTTTTTGCACGAACCTCTTCAATAATATCCTCTGCTTCTCAGTCGGGCTCAAACTGATAAGCGATATTAACCATGCCTCTGTTTACAATACAACCGGAGCACATGCCGCTGAGGTGAGGGGCGGGACGTTTAGACACGCACTAGAGGCAGTTTAGCCAATCACAACACACTGGGCTTGCTAACCAATCAGAGTCCATCGCCTATTTCTGAGGGCGGGGCTTCATAAAAACAGGAAAAGATCAGCCCGTTTCTCAGAGAAGGGACAGAGCGGTGTGGAATAAAGATAAATTAGGTGAAAAATAATGCGTTTTTAAAAAAAAAAACGAAGCATTAACACTTGTTAGACTGCACCCCATAAACACAATCAAGCCTAGAAAAAAAACAGTGAACCACCCATTTAAAATCAAAGGAAGATAAAAGCCAGTTGTTGATTCATGTAAAAGTCCAACTTGATGAAGGTAGCCTAATTGTTTAGGAAGAGACCTAGATGATTGGAGGGAGAAGGCAGCATTGGTCATAAAGGACCAGTACAGTACAGTATGTCATGTTGCAGGCTTTACCAATATCCACAAAAGATTACTGATTGCTCCTCTGAGCCTATAGGAAATCAAACAAACAATTATGAAATAATAAAATCATAAAGAAGGCTTCAACTGACCTGTCCTGATCTGTGCAGAGGCCATCATGTGCACAGAGAACATTCACAGAGAGAAAATAAAAGGTTTTTGAATGGAGAGGGCTTGTCAGCTCTAAAATCAGAGTGATCAGAGGAAGACCCGGCCTAAGATAGGCTCTGATTCACTGAATTCCCATTTTTAGTACAAAACGTCAGTCATTGAGATACAACAAAGTGAAGAGTGCATAGAAGTACACTATCAGTTGAAGAGTTTAGTCTAGGCTGGATAAACAGAAAAACAGAGGAACCACCTTCTTTAATTAATTGACTTTAGCTAAAATGTTTTTTTTTTTCTTTTTCTTAGAAGTTGAGAAACATGTCAAAATTGTACTGAAAGCCTTTTACATTTTAAGGGAATATTTTCAAAACTACAAAAATTAAAAACAGATAAATAGTCAAATTTAGCTGACTGGTTAAAACGAACCTAATTAATCTCTGGAATCCCAGTACTTTGTCTTTAGCCTGATCAGTCTGGTGGTGACAGAGAGCCATGACCCTCATCTAACCTGACTGATGGCATGCGTTTATCATGCTCAACCTGTGACTTTTGAATCATTACTAATGTCTAACTAACAATAATCATATATAGTTAACTTTAAAACTTATAATAACATGTTTTCAGTTACATAGCAATAACCTAAAGCAGATTTTTTTTTCTATAAATCTGACAAGGTCTATAAATAATTCTTAATTCATTTGCAACAAAACTATAAAATTTTGTTGCAAACGGCTGAAGACATTATAGTACTATATCTCAGCTCGCCCCTCAACATGCACGCGTTCGGAGATTCAGCAGCCCAACACTGAATATTATTTTGTGGGCGTTGTGTTTTGATTAATACAAATATACATATACAAATACAAAAATGAAATTTAAATGACCCTGCTTCTAAATAAATAAAGCAGTTATTATTTTATTTAGTTACAAACGGGCCAAAAGAGACCTCCGAACTAGTAGGCAACCAGAAAAAAAAATAAAACCTTAACGTTTTTGCTCAGAATTAGTTTTTAATCCCTGCTTGATTTTAGTCATACATGATAAATATCAAATACATTATAGCTTGACTACAAGTTTAAAAACAACGCTGCAATTGTTATAATTAAGGAAATTAAACTTACCATCATGAAATGTCTACACAGGCGATAATGCCAAAAAGAAAGAGAAACATCGGAAAATAGGCATATTTTATTCAAGACATTACTATATGACATCAACATGCATTTTTCATTCTTGCAATCACTGCCAAAATGTCCAACTTCACCATGATGAACTTAAAATTGGGTTCTATTATTTTTCCTCAACAGTTCTCCTCACAAAACGAAATTCATTTCAAACACAAATTTGATAAGAACAGACTGGAAATTATTAGCAACACCAAAATAACAGCAAAGCTCATGTTTTCTGTTAGTTTAAGAAAAGTAGCCCAAGAAAAGTAAAACCAAACTTTGTGGCAATAATTAAGACCAAACTGAACATGGTGTGTGTTTATGGTGCATGTCGGCAATGTTGTCTTGGCGGGGGCGGGGTGTGGTGGAGGTGGGGCTTATGTAGATGATATTATCGGATATCGCGATATTTTTAAAGGCGATTATCGATACAATATTTTTGACATATCACCCAGCCCTATCGTGCTGTGTGTACATTAATGAGGAAAAAAAATTAACTTAAATGATTTTAGCAAATGGCTGCAATATAACAGAGTGAAAAATTTAAGGGGGTCTGAATACTTTCCGTACCCACTGTATATCTATCTATCGATCTATCGATCTATCTATATATCTATCTATCGATCTATATATCTATCTATCGATCTATATCTCTATCTATATATATATCTCTATCTATATATCTATATCTATCTATATATCTATATCTATCTATATATCTATATCTATCTATCTATCTTTATTTATTCCTTCTCTTTCTAGCTTTTACTTATTTGAACAATGTCTAAGAACTTGGTATTACAACCACTTCTTGTGTCTGTTTGCCTCTTTAAGAAGAATCGCTTTATGTATCCCCCAATTGTAAGTCGCTTTGGATAAAAGCGTCTGCTAAATGACTAAATGTAAATGTAAATATATCTATATCTATCTATATCTCTATATATCTCTATCTATCTATCTATATATATCTATCTCTCTATCTCTCTCTATCTATCTCTCTATATCTATCTCTCTATATCTATCTATCTCTCTATATCTATATCTATATCTGTCTATCTATATATCTATCTATATATATCTATTATCTATATACGTGTGTAAAATTGTTTAATTTTAAGTAAAATTAAAATTTTTAAAGTCATACTTTTGTATTTTTTCAGACTAATCAGCAAGATGTTAATAATCTGGGTGTAACTTTTGTTTGACACCAACTTCTTTGTGTTGTCCAGGTCCTGTAGGTGGCGCTCTGTAGGTGGAGGAGGTGATGCAGCGGTTGTGGGCTCCAGTCACGGTGCGGCGCATGGTCCTGCTGCGCTCCGCGTACCTGGGTCACACCTGGGATAAGCGTGAGCTTCCTGTGACCGTCCAGATCTCACGCTGCTTCAGTTGCACTAATGTCATCAGGACGAAGGAGGGCCACAAAACGTCCACGGAGGAAGAAACGCCATTAAACCCTCCGCAGAGTCTAGCTGGGACTGAGGGTCTTTATAAGGCTGATACGGGGTCTGCCCCTCAGAATAAGGGTGACGTCGACCCTCTGCAGGACAAGTCTATCGGGCTCTTTCAGAGATTTAAAAAGACGTTTAAACAGTATGGTAAAGTCATGGTGCCTGTGCACATCGTCACGTCCACTGTGTGGTTTGGGAGCTTTTATTATGCTGCAATGAAGTAAGTGAACATCAGCATTCTGCTCAGTAACGCACCCTTTGACAATAAAAACAATGACAAGTGCAAAGTTCTATTTTAAAATGTTCTGTCTTTGTTTTGACTTGTCCAGCTTGTCAGTTCTTGTTCTGATTTATTATTTTTTTCAGTCCTGTCAGTGTTTTATTTTGACATTGACGTTTTAAGAATTTAGGATTATTTATATATTTGAAGAGATCCAATGCAAAAGCCTCTAAAAGCCATCTTGGTCAAAAATGAGATAACGATACTGAGTGAATGCTCTCTCTATATCGTATATGTTCATCAAGTACTTTCACTTCAAATGCGCTAAATCCCAGCCTCAACCCATTCAGAAGTACCAGTATTTACATAGAAACCCATACATAGTAGCCAGAAAGAAATGCACATTTTTAAAGAAAATGTCAGACGTACTTAGAGGCTTTTGCATCTGAACTCTTCATTTAATTTTGTATTTTATTGATGTTTTACAAAGATGGCCTTTTGTAAGCATGGACCTTAGAAAGCCACATTTCTTAATTAAATGGACAGTTAATTAGGGATAATTCTGCTGATAAATTCTGTCGATAAATGGCCGATATTAAAATTATACTATTTTCTCCATTAAATAAAAAATAAAACACTAAAAACTAAAATCAGTTATTTTAAAAGTTGCAGCTGAATATAGGCATCACAATATAAAAATGTACAGTATGAAAAGTGAATATTCATTTGCTAAAGATTACATTTAATTTATTAAATTATTAGTGCTTTTAAAGATGAACTTTACAGCTGTTGTCATCTAACATTCACTTAATGTAAATGTTGAAATGAGTTAATCACAATTAAGAAAAATTTAAAAAATCTGATAAGCGATATAGTAACAATATATTGTGCATTATAAAATTAATGTAGCTTTATGAATATGATGTATAATGTACTCATTATACATGTAGCTTTGTTGTCTTGTGGCACATACATACGTGTGGCTTTAAAAGTTTTTAATTCAGTAAACTACACGAATCGAGGTGCTTCAAAGATCAAACCATACAGACTAAGTGTACTGGCATTAAGTGAGGCTGGCAGGGAGGTTGAGTTTTACCAGATAAAGTCCGTCTGAGCTTCAGCAGGTCAGACAAGCTTTAGCAGTATCCTCTGTACGGTCAACTACTGCTATACAAACAGCACTTGAAGGTTAAAAAAAGCAAATCGTCTCTCTCTTGTAAAGGTACATGAGTGACATGTTAATGTTCTGCGTTCTCCACAGTGGGGTGAATCTGGTCCCGTTTTTGGAGTTCATCGGTTTACCGGATTGGATGGTGGGAATTTTGCGGGATTCCCAGGGTGGTTATGCACTCACAGCCTATGCAATGTATAAGGTATATAAACAAAACCTAAGATTATTTGACATGGATTTAAAATGTACATGATTAATCATTGTGTGCGTTATTATATCACTTTGTCTATCACAGCTCGCTACTCCTGCACGGTACACTCTTACACTGGGTGGCACGTCCCTGTCTGTACAGTACCTCCGCAAACATGGATATCTCTCCACCCCTCCGCCTGTTAAAGAGTACCTTCAAGACAAAATGGAGGAGACCAGGGAACGACTGACTGAAAAAATGGAGGAGACAAAAGAGAGGTTTTCAGAGAAGATGGAGGAAACCAAAGAACTGCTCTCAGAACGAATGGAGGAGACCAAAGACAAGTTTTCTGAGAAACTGCAGGAGACGAAAGACAAAATTACTTTTCGTAAGAAAGCCGACTAGGCTGCATGGCAATGGGAAGAGAATGTGGAATGTTTCACACAATCAATAATTGCTGTCACAGGGTATTTGGTGTTGACTTAAAGGGATAGTTCAGCTGAAAATGATTAACCTTCTCCTGCTGAAAACAAAAGATGATCTTTTGAAAAATGTTTTTTGTCCATATAATGCAAGTCAGTCGAGTCCAAATCAACTTTGGACCCCATTGACTCTTACTGTATTGACAAAAAAGTCTTCTGTGTTCATACAGGTTTAAAATGACTTGAGGGTGAGTAAATTTTTGGGTGAACTATCCCTTTAAGCAATGCTCACACAAGATCCATCATCATGTCGAAATGGTTTCCATGCACTTAAATCTGCAGGTTGAGTGTTTTGGAAAGAAGCAAACTTGAACTAGCAATAATACTAGAATTATATTAAGCCAAAATCATGTTAATTGTGTTTGTGTGAATGTATTTTACTTCAACAGTTTTAAGTATTCAAAAGTATTTCTACTTGGTTATCAAGTAATAATTAAATATCAGTATCTATTTGATATTTAGTTCTTTTCCATTTTTTTCCATATATGCGTTTGCTATTTGAGTTCTTGTGCATATTGCCTACAGTCATCCAGACTGTACAATGTCTTGAATTGCACTGTGTGGACTGCTTAAAAACTCAGTGGGTAATTGATTGCCCACTCCAAATGCATTACTGTACTGAAGCTGCTAGTTTTTTAGTCTAAACACAAATCACCTTAATATGCCAATGCTCAATGAGAGAATAATAAAATTGTTGATATGAAAACGCATTCAGGATATTATTTTACCTAAAGCAAAAATTAAAGTATTAGACACATCAGCAACTGGTACTTTTAGTTTATTAGTTAACTGCAGTTGGACAACAGCAGAAGTACAAGCATAAAAGTTTGACTATAACAGTGATTAGAGCAACATGTTTGGATTACTTTTTCTGAAAATAAAAAAAGCATTACCGTAACAGACCTTATGCTTAAAACCTATTACACCAAATTGATTTAAATAGAAAATATGCACATGTATATAAAATGTCCTCACACATGAACATATGGAGTAACATGAGCCGGGGAAAATGTAGAGTGTAAAAGGCCTGATATTGTGTTGCTTTCTAATGCTGAGTGTCTTGTTTCAGACACTCGATAAGCATCTGAATTAAACAAGTCTAAACCTTTTCGGTTTTGTTAGTTCTCTGTGCTTGTGCAAGAAAGAAAAGCATCTCGGTACATTGCTCAAAAGGTCACTGCTGTTAGTCAGGTGCTTGTAGTCAAAATGGCATCGCTATGTACATTATCTGCAGGTATATAACTATAGACATGCGAATACAAGCTACTGTACAGTGGAGCACCAGCACATAAATATCTGCAATTTTAAATCTTTTTTTGCTCCTATACACCACATACACAAGAATGTCTGAAATACAGTATATAACAAAAATAAGAATGTTAAAACTACATCTCTCATTTGGTTCATTATTAAACTTGCAAAGACAGGAAGCACAACACAGGGTGGCATGAAAAGTCATGTACATGTTGGGATTAAAATGAACACTGTTGTTTTAAGCAAGACTGCCATATCACGATCCCGCAGCGTTTTTTGTCCGTGAGTGGAAGTCTGGCACTGGTAACTACATATTCCATGTTTCCATACATTGGATTCTTATTTATAACTAGTTCAAATTAAAATGGTTTTCTACATAAGCCTGTTTCCACCACTGGGGGGAAAAAAGTAATTGTGACACTTTTGTTTTTGGAATTGCGAGGTATAAACTCAGAATTCTGACTTTTTCCCTCACATTTCTGCGTTATATCTTGCAATTCCATCCTTTTGCTGAATTCTGAGTTTACGTCTAACAATTCTGTAATTCAGGTTCACCCCCTCCCCCCTCACAGTTCTGATTTAAAAAAAAAAAGTCAGAATTGCAGAATACAAACTCAGAATTCAAATTTTTCACATAATTCTAAATTTACACCATTGCAGTTTTTTTTTAAATCTCAGAATTCTTAGCTTACATATTTCTCTTCCATCAAGGAATAATAATAAATAAATAAAACTTTTTATTCCTTGGCAGAAAAAAAAAAATCATAAATCTGACTTCTTTTCTGGCAATTGTGCATTAAAGCAGCACTATGTAACTTTTGGCGCTCTAGCGGTTAATAAACAGAACACACATCCCGCGGAAGAACATTCCAACCGGAGCTACTTCTCTAAGTTTATGTCTATGGCGATTCACGCAGGTATGTGTTACTCCGCAGCGGTGACGACCCGACCAGGCTACAATAGTCCAAATATAAGTACTTATTATAAGTGTACCGTAGTGATTCGGAATAAGACAAAACGCGGTTTGGAAGATGAATTCATGATGCACTCGCTCATTATACACATTTTGAACACAGAAAAAGTTACATAGTGCTGCTTTTCTAACAATTCTGACTTTTTTCCCACATAATTTCTCATGACTGTGAGATATAAGATCAGAATTGCTAGAAAAAAAAATCTGAATTGTGAGAAATATTTTTCATCTTGTGGTGGAAACAGGTTTTCATAATTTTCTGATTAAAAAACTAGTTGAATAAATTCCTTTGTGTGATCATGATGCACTCGCTCATTTTGCACATTTTGAACACAGAAAAAGTTACATAGTGCTGCTTTTCTAACAATTCGGACTTTTTTCCCACATAATTTCTCATGACTGTGAGATATAAGATCAGAATTGCTAGAAAAAAAAATCTGAATTGTGAGAAATATTTTTCATCTTGTGGTGGAAACAGGTTTTCATAATTTTCTGATTAAAAACTAGTTGAATAAATTCCTTTGTGTGTATATTTGTGCCTTTTGTTGTTGGGGCAGTGTTCAGATTCAAAACTCTGTAAATTCAGTATTTTCATAATTAAGCATCCTTCTGTTATTGAATTTCCTTGTTTGCCAAAATAATAATAATAATAATAAAATACAGTAAAAGAAAGGAAAAAAAAGCACATTTGAACAGTAGGCATTTACAAATCCGTTGCCACCATGTTAAAATCTTTATATCAGCTATAAATTGTTACATTATTAACAATGTCTTTTTTTGTGGTTTCTACCCATTGGGTAGGATATGTGCATACAGACTAACTTTATTTACAGCACCTTACAAATAAATGATAAAAAAAAAACATTACACAGAAGAAAGCACCATTGGAAGTGAGGCACAGCTAAGGTGGGAACTTTTAGAGTGCAAGTGGGTTCCTACGTCGCTCAAAAAAAACAACACGATCGATAGGCACAGATTCAGCTCGAGTAACATGCAAACTCCTTAAACAGTAGAAAACGTCTGAAAGCTCTTCCTTTGAGACAGAAACAAATTGTGGTAACATTTACCAGGATGGTGCAAGGATGGACAGACAGGCCAAACAAAAAGTGCAGAAGAAGAGAAGCAGCATAGCAGCAGCAGCAGCAATGGCGGGAGCAGCAAACTGTCTAATGAAAGCGTTGAAAACGGCCAGTGAAAAGAACAGACGGACAGGTAACAGAGAAAGGGCTCTTAAATCCAATACAGTTCTGAATGCAGCGACATTGTGCTCTCACTCTCTTTGTAGTCTTGGTTAATCTTCGCAGATGGTCTGAGAGAAACATCTCATCTCAGGCTCTGCAATATGTTTCTGAAGTTGTGAGTTTTTAAAGTCTGTGCTTGAAAGACAAGAGCATCTAGACACCATTCAAGCAACTCTACTATTCTATATCTAGCTGAGCTGCTGGAATTCTAGAATCCAATACTAGCCATTTTGATGGGAATCTAGAGTTATAAAAGTGATGGGATTCTAGAATTATAATTGTAAAATTCTAGGGTTATTACATTCTAAATCAGCTAGAATCTAAATGTGATAGGATTCTAGAATTCTAAAATCTAGCCTACAATGGTGCTTCTACTAAATACTGAGCAAAGGGTCTGAATATTTAGGACCATGTGATATTTCAGTTTTTCTTTTTTAATACATCTGCAAAAATGTCAACAATTCTGTGTTTTTCTGTCAATATGGGGTGCTGTGTGTACATTAATGAGGAAAAAAATTAACTTAAATGATTTTAGCAAATGGCTGCAATATAACAAAGAGTGAAAAATTTAAGGGGGTCTGAATACTTTCCGTACCCACTGTATATATATAATATTATATATACACACACACACAGTAATTAAACTATTTTTAATGTTATTGTTTAATAATATAATATTCCGGCTTTGTGAAACAAACAAATGAAATAATTTTAATTAACAGCAAATTGTTTCCCACATCAAGTACATTTCTAAAGCAAATGACTGGAAACATTCCAGATCGCAATCTGACTTGAAAAGCATGGTGGAAAATTTGTTTTGCTATTTGTTCGTGAAAGTTGGAACCAGGTTAATGGAGAATATTATGTTTCATTAGTAAAGTGCGTGCCTCAAAGAATTCAATTCGTCATTAATTTGTTTGAGTTCATGTTTCACGAAACCAGAATGTTCAGCTATTAAACAAAAAGAGTTTTGTGATTCATGTATTTGCCATAAAGTAAAAATAAATAAATGAATAGAATAAATCTGTGTGAATATCCTCCAAGTGTGGTTATTCCATCATTTTTGCCAGAGGTTGAAACTGCTAGGATTTAAAAAGTCCAGTTGTTGTGGTTCTACTATTCTAAATATAGAAAAGGAGAGTGTTTGTTTAGTCTGGTATGGAGCACATAGGTCTAGATGGCATAATTTCTGTCCATAAAAAAAAAAAATAATCCCACCATGAGCAGAGAAAAAAAATAATAATAAAGTCAACTAACACAGACATGAAACGAAAGCATTCAAACACATTTTGATTGGCCGACTCTAACATTCCGAGTACAAATAGAGTAGCTTATAAAGGTGAGTGTTGCTTTTGAAAACTTTTTTTGACCATAATCCCCAGTGAACAAATCTAAACTTAAAGTATAAAAAAAAATAAAAAATCACCATGGCCCTTTCACATGTCCATCTGTCATTGGCAGATTCAGTGGTGACTAAAAACAGAGGTTCAGTCTTCAGTCTCCTTATTAAAGGGATGTGTGTGCACTAACTGGTCAGCGTCTTTGGGCTTTCTTCTAGATTCTCTCTACCTCTGGACCAGATTCAAGAGCAACATCCTATATCTGGGCCTAAACGATTGTGATCAACTACACCCAAGCTTAAACTGAATGCAGAGAGCCGCTCTGAAGTGTACGGATCTTAGATTTCTTGACTATGTCTACGTGGCAAATAAGAGGAACACATATGGACAGGAAGAGAGTTCAGTGTTCAGGACTGGTTCGTGCTGGGCAGGAGCTGGTGTCAGGGTCAGGTTCGCTCTGGCCGGTGTCAGAGTGAAAGCAAAGGCAACAGGACAGAGGATTGCTGGGTAAAAATAGGTATTTTCAAAAATGCCCATCACATTAGCCCTTGACTTCACCACATTTTAAACCTGATTAATTATTGTTGGGGACTACATTATACAACAAGCAAAACAGGGTTTTTTAAATCCTTTGAACACACTGGCATTTTGATTAGAAGATTATGCCAATGAATGTCTATGTTCTGCTATCAGCTGTAAGGTGGAGGTGGAAAATACGAACAATTGGTGACTGATGGGTTGTCAAAAAAAAAAAAAAAAAAAAAAAATTGTTGCATGGAGGGTTTAAAAAAAAAAAAAAAAAAAAAAAAAAAAAAAACAGAACTGGATTATTTTATAGGATCATTCTGTTTATCAGTTTTGACTCAAAAACAAAAGTGCAAAAAGGCATGAAATGGTAAACTTAAAATCATGATTTTTTTTTACACTCCAATGAGGGAAAAAATCCATTAAAACCATAATATTTGCCCCACTGTATATATATATATATATATATATATATATGTCTATATAATTATATTTAAGATAATATATAATAGTTTCTTACTAATGTCTTTAAGGAAAATAACATTATTAATGTCTCCCTTTATATACACATTTTAAAATCAATATATAATATTACAAATAATAATAAAAAGAGAGATGATCAGAATAAGGAACTCCTTCGAAAAAGCATATCTCATAACATGTTCAGATCTCTTAGTGAAGTGAGGATTTTTTAGGCAAAATGTCAACCGTGCCACCAGCCAACTGACCACAGATCAGCTGGAGTCTGTGAAAGTGGCTGAAAGGGTCAGTGGTGAGGATAGATGAGAGTAGAGCAGACTCTCTGTATTCTGTGCCTCTTTTAGATCAAGGTTATTTTAGGCTGGATCAGAGATTTTTCTTGTGCTGAAGACAGACAAGATCACTTCCCTCCGGTAGAACGCTCGCACTGAAGCATATGATCAGAGCTACACGAAAACGACAGTACATAGTGCAAAGTTCAGAAAAGGGTTTTGATTTAAATGTATAACAAGTCTTTAAGACAGTCAACGCCCCAATGACACCTTCCTCATAAACCTTGGCACTAGGATTTGGATTTTCACCCTTTTACACATTTGTTTTGTTCATGCTGCACAGATCTCGGTCTTTGAATTAAAAAATAAAAAAAAAATTCTATCCCCACAGCTAGTATATCACGTGTGGAGGGGGGGGGGCATTCAAGAGGAACACAACAATGAAACCAACAAGAACAACAACAACAAAAAGCCTGTCTTGTGCGCGAATAAATTTCTCTAAATTTGTCGGCTATACAGAAGTAATACAGAGCAATAAAGGTGGGAGACTCCGGGCAGTGCATAAACCCCAATTTTAGCACAGCTGGTCTGAGAAAACAAATGCAATGTTTTCTTTCGTAAGCTCAGCTCCATATTGTTATTTAAAAACAAACAAACACATGGTTTCACTTTCGTCGCGAAAACATTAAGCGCTGTTGTGCACAGGAGTGTCAAAAAAATGGGAGAGCCCATTCCCTTTATGGGTGGAGAGTGATCGCAATTGCCCAAACGTGTGCTAGCCCCACCCCCTCACACTAGCTCCTCCCTTTGTTGGCCTTTGCTCAGAGCTATTGTGCTCTCTGGGCTGTTTAAATCTGTCCGGCCCATGGGCGGAGTCTGCACAGTGACGGGGATGGGCGGGTTATTGCTGTGCTGGTGGAGGTAAAGTACGAAGCCCGACTGCTGCCCAATTACTTGACTGTATGCAGGCGGAGGGCCCTCCATGCGTCCATGGGTACTGGAGCTGGCTGCGCTGATCCCAGAGTTGCTACTGGGTGGCCGCGGCCCACCTCCACCCCCTGAACTGTGCATGTCAATGAGGTCGCTGTCGAAGATGGTCCGGTTAGGCGGGGCGCGTACCGACTCTCGGTTGAGCTCGAGCTGCTGTTCGGGGTCTCTTAGCTGCAGTGTGCAGGGACCCTGGTACGGTGGTGGCTCCTCTCCGTCCGACAGCGAGATGGTGGGCGGCAGATCGATCTCATGCTGCAGGTACGGGTATGTAGGTTGGAAACGTCTGAAGCGGTTGTGCTGCATGAAAGTGGGTGCGGTGAAGCGGTCCCTTGGCTGAGGAGCATACACCACCTGCAGAGGAGAAGAGAGTGAATGCAAGAAATAAAATGAGAACATGTCATCTTACCTTTAAAGGATCCAATAAAGAGCCATGAAATACTAGTATGCAAAACTCAATGCCACAATGGTGGTAGTTCCTTGCAGGGTTGTCCCTTGTAGGGTTTGAACCCACAACCTTACATTTGCCAGCCTAGACCTTTGATAACTTGGGTATAATTTAATACATTCAGTATTATTGGTGAATATAAAACGTTATGGCAGTTTTCTGTTTTTCATAGCTGCCCATTCCAAGGAACACGATTTGTGTTTAATGATTTGTTTGCAACATCCCTCAATTTACTGTGTGGCATTTAACATGTTTAAAGTGCCCCTATTACACCATATTCGAATATGTTTCCAGTTTATTTGGACCAGCTGGCTCCACTGAATCCCAACCTGTAAGTATAAATAATAGATGTTTATATTTTCTATCGAGCGTTCAAAATATAGAACTATGGCAATGGGTGTATTGTTCCCGACACGTACTGTACGCGGTAGACCAATCACAACAGACCGGGCCATCTGACCAATCAGAGCAGAGCAGGCTCACGGAAAGGAGGGGTTTAGAGAGACTGAATCTTAGAACTACTTTGAATGAATCATTTCAGAATTGTTGGAAAATGAGGTGATATTAAATGCATATTTTGAGAAAATGGAAGTGTTTTTTGACCTTCCATGCATGTAAACCTATATTGTAGGAGACTCCCAAAACAATATTAGAAACCGTAAAAATGGCATAATGGGGGCACTTTAATGAAAGAATGAATCAATAATTAAATACTACTCTACTTATTCGTGCATAAAATAAAGATAATATAAAATAAAATGATATAAATCACACACACACAAAAAAAAAATTCTCACATTTCAGACTAGATATCTTATATATATATATATATAGACATTTTTACGAGTATTATTTTTAATATACAGATATTATTTTCTTGACAGATTCTTATGAGATAATTTAAAATATATATATTTTATAATCTGAAAAAATATGACAATGATTAAAAAATATATATGAAATTGTATGAAATATATCAAAATTTGATAGACTCAGTATAATTATACACACTTTTAAGCTATATATATATATATATATATACATACATACATATACACATACACACACACACACACTTATAATTATGATTACAATTTTATATAGACATTTTTAAAAAGCAAACAAAATTGATACATTTTTAAGCTATATCACCCAGCCTTACACCACATATAAGACATTGTATGACAGAGAAAGAGTCTAGATGCCCAGAGAGAACTACATCCACATAAACCTGGTTTTTCAGCAGACAAAAGTGTGTTCGTTCAACAAAACTGTATTCTACTCATGACACATCCACACAGCTAAATAGTGACTCTTCCATTTCCATATAAACTCACCAGAGCTCCAAACTTAAATGGTCCCCAGTCCAGACATTAGTATGCTAATGTGCAGCTGATAAAATATCCTTCATGTGAGTGAAATCTACATATCAGTTGGCCAATGAGATCAGTCTCATTACTGCAGGGGCCACGTATACATTAGAGCATTTCGGGCTGATGGGAGGCAATTTACACAGATAGACCCTGAGTGTCTGGCCTCTCAGACGACCGTCTAGACACTGCCAGAGGAGGGTGAGAGATTAATGAACTGCTGAGAGGCTGCATCCCGGTGAGAGAGACAACCCCCCATACCACCACCACACACAAACAATGAATATATATGCATGTATTCTCTCTACACACTTATATTTTATCATATTTTATACTAGTGCTTTCACTCACAGACGCAGTCTCAGAGACTATCCTCCCTCACATACGCCTACACTGAGAGAGGCACAGGCACACACAGGCACAAAGACGATACACACTTGAGGAGACTTCACTGCTTGTTACAGGCAGACATGCCATTTATACAAGGAGAACAACAACACTTGAAACAAGGTCCTTAGAGTATAGGACTGAAAACACACACAAACATTCAGCTTACCTCAGATGCTCCTTGTCTCAGCCCATTATCTGATGGCCACAGAGAACCTTCCTACAAACAAGGAGAAAATAATACATAGATATAATATTCAGAATTTTAAGATAGCATAGTCTACCATAAATATCACATAATATCGATTCTGAAACATTTGACGTAATAACTATGCAATATTTTTTGTTAACAACTAATCACTGATTAAAGAGGAACATCTAAAATCAGTGTCTAAATATAGTTCACCCACTGTCATAAATGAACATTTTATGACAAGATTAGAAATGTTCCAAAATCATTAACCCAAACAGCATTATTAAAAAAAGTTAATAAATAAATAATATTAATAGTAAAAAATAGAAAAATAAATAAATAAATAAAAATAAATATCCCATTTGTTAAACCTTAATTATATCCATATTTAAAATGGCATGGACATTTAAAAAATGCAAAAAGTACATAAAATAACAAAATAAATAAAAGGAAAAAAAGAATCATGATGAATGAAGAATGCTCGGTGTCTACATATATCCATATGTAAATTGCATAAATGACATTTAAAACCATTAAACAAACAAAATATAAAATAAAAACGATAAAATATAAATGAAATAAAACGTAAAATAAATAAATAAACCAGTTTGTTAAATCCTAATTATATCCATATTTAAAATAGCATAGACATAAAAAAAATTCAAAAAAGTACAGTAACAAAAAAGAAATACAAGAAAAGAATCAGACAGAGCCCATTTGTTAAACTCTAATAATGCTCTGTGGCTACATATATCCATTCTAATTAAAAAACCTAAACAAAACCAGTAAGAAACATTCTCCCAGACATCGCTGGCTTCCCTCCCCCTCGCGTTCCCTCATGAATGAAAATGAAAAGTCTCAGTCATTTAGCAGTCTCTACCGGGTGCTGCAGTGGGCTGCGTGTGTCAGAGTTTGACTGGCGTCTAGACAGAACTGCTGAATGTAATCAACATGCCCTGGTCTCATAGGGACATCTCCATTGTGTCTCTTCCAAAGCACACTGCCTTTCTAAAGGAGTAATATATATTGTGTTTTAAATTTATTGCATGTAGTGCATCCAGTAAGATGTAATATGTCCTAATGCAGCATTCAGTTTTCCATGAAAATTCTCTGTGCTGTCACCCATAGCATGAACAACTAAAACCTCTTGCACTCCACAGCATGTTCACTAACATTTAGGGCACGACAATGATTTGTATTTTTGAAGCAAGATAAATGTACGATTAATTTCCTGCTGTCTGCCTGGTTAAAAACTGTGCAAACTTTCTGAAATTCATCCCTGGGGTGAGATGAGACACCCACACATGCAGTCCTCCGTCTCATCAGCTCAGTGCACTGCTGCAAGTTATTTTGGATTAGACAAAAAGAAGACCTTTCCAGAAGTAAACACACACACACACACACACACACCCCACTCAAGAGACTTTTAGGCCCTGCTGTTTTCTTCTTTTCCAAGATAAAAGCACACCCGCATAAGATATATCAAAGAAGGCTTAGAGATGACACAGCAGGTGAAAAATTCATCTATTCAGTATTAGAAATTGATGTTTCACGGCTCAGCCTGAAAAACATATCAAGGAACTCTGATGTTTATGATTTAGACATAAGATCATTTTAGGAGCTGACCACACATATATATATATATATATATATATAAAAAACATACTTATAAATATTTAAATACTTTATAATTGATCATAATTTAAAAGGAACATTTAAAACATCTAAATAAATACAGTTCACATACTGTTATAAATGAACAATAATCAGAAGTACTAGCATTATAAAAATATTTATTTTTATTTATAAAAAATAAATAACCTATTTGTTAAGCCCTTATTAAGATGATTTTAGGTGCTGATTCACTTGTTTAGATGATCCTCGTGGGCTTTGCTGCTCCTTGACTCTGGAAAACTGTTGAAAATTCTAATATCTCTGTTTTACTCATGACATTTTGATTATACATTTTTCATTCTGCTGCTGATTTACAGAAATATTCTGATCATTTTGGTTTCCCGTTTTCTTGCTACACTGCATTTGCTGTATGTTGTTTACATTTGTTCCCATGCCATATCCATTTATTTTCTTCTGATTTGTCTGCTTCTTGTAATTAATTGCTCATCATACTGTTTTCTATTTGCTCATCATGCTCTGTATAGTGACATTTGGTTCTAGAAAGCTTCTATATAAATAAAACATGATTATTTTTTTCATGGAGACAGCACAGAGACAGGAAATTGCTGGCAACTTGTGCGTTTCATATGAAACTTCATATGAACTTCTAGGCCTTGCCTGTAACATACATTTTTGGTTTATTCCTGTCCAGGGCTTACAGAAGGTTGTCAAAGTGTTTAAGCAACGGTGCTGCTGTGGTTAGTGCAGAGAGAGTGTGACAGGGTCTTACCGGCTGCAGAGAGAGATCCTGACTCTGTGCCTGACTAGCGCGGCTCAGGAACGACCATGTGGTGAGTTTGTAGTGGTTGAGCAGGCACACGACCACCACAACCATCACAGTCATCACGACGATTATGATCACGATCTGCACAAACTCCAGTTCAGCTGCAAAACAAAGACATAAAGAGTTTAGGAAAAAAAAGGATCCTGTTTACAATCAAGACATCTTCAAAAATTTAATTGCGTTTTGACCAAAAGATGGCAGCAGAGTCAAATCAACATCCATGAAGACTACAGCTCCCCAAATTGGTGATATCATCTTGCAAAAAAAGGTGAGAGCCATTTTGGTTTGACATGGACAACAGAAAGGAAATAGTTGGAAACCTGAGGGTCAATGATGACTTATTTTTCTGTCTGTTTCTCAATTAAATCTATCATGAAGCTTCAGAAGACTTGGAATACAAGTGTACAAGTCATTTGGAATATGACTGGTCGCTTTAGTAGTGCTTTTGTGATCGTGAAAGATCTATGAATTGCCATATGGAAGAAAAAAAAAGATTAAATTCACCCAAAAATCCTGCTGTCATAATTTACTCTCCTCGTGTTGTTCCAAACCTGTACGAGTTTCTATTTTCAAAAACACTGGACCCCACTGATTGAGATTGTATGGATAAAATAAATAAATACATAAAGTCATTCAGGATTGGAATGACATGAGGGTGAATAAATAATGACAATTTTCATTTTTGGATGTACTATCCCTTTAAAATTCTCATTTAAAGGGATACTCCACCCCAAATGAAAATTTTGTCATTAATCACTTACCCCCATGTCGTTCCAAACCCGTAAAAGCTTTGTTCGCCTTCGGAACACAATTTAAGATATTTTGGATGAAAACCGGGAGGCTTGTGACTGTCCCATTGACTGCCAAGTAAATAACACTGTCAAGGCCCAGAAAAATATGAAAGACATCGTCAGAATAGTCCATCTGCCATCAGTGGTTCAACCGTAACGTTATAAAGCGACGAGAATACTTTGTACGCGAAGAAAACAAAAAGAACGACTATTCAACAATTCGTCTCCTCTGTGTCTCTCCACATCACCGTAGCTCCATTTTGGAGAATATCTGCTGAATGAAAGCTATTCTGTGTCAGCCGCGACACAAGGATACGTTTTCTACGTGTATTTACGCTTTGATTTGAATGAAAACAGAAGAAACAGAAGAGTGTACGCTGCTTGCGTTCAGTTGATACTCTCCAAAATGGCGCTACGGTGATGCGGAGAGACACAGAGACAAAGAATTGTTGAATAAAGTCGTTATTTTTGTTTTCTTCGCGTACAAAAAGTATTCTCGTCGCTTCATAACGTTATGGTTGAACCACTGATGGCAGATGGACTAATCTGACGATGTCTTTCATACTTTTCTGGACCTTGACAGTGTTATTTACTTGGCAGTCAATGTGACAAGCCTCCCGGTTTTCACCTTAAATTGTGTTCTGAAGACGAACAAAGCTTTTAGGGGTTTGGAACGACATGGGGTAAATGATTAATGACAAAATTTTCATTTTGGGCTGGAGTATCCCTTTAATGTTTCATGAAAACAACTAATTGGCATACAGGTTTAAGATGACATGAGGGTGAGTAAATAAACAAATAGTTCACCCAAAAATTAATGGGTAGTTAATGATGAAACCAGAGTTTCTATCATTAACCAGCTTTATACCAATATCCTGGCCTGTAAGCACCAAAATAATGAAGGTAAACAGCTTGATCGATATTTCTTAAAACATGTTCTGTTTGAACACGAGGAACACCCTGCTGGACTCACACTTGCTCTCAGTCAAGAGCAAAACTGTTTCTCAGATGGAAATGCTTCTGGAGTCCACAGGCTTTTCAGACAACAAAACTGAGCCCTCCACCAACTGTGCTGAGGGACCGTTCTGGAACCTCGTACAGTCGAGTAAACCGAACAGAGAGGCTGAAAGTGAGAGTGTCACGAAGAGAGAATGAAAGAGTGAGTTGTTGCCTGCAGTGAAGTACTGCGGGATACTGGCACTCACACATCAAAAGAAACAAACACTTCTCTCCTAATTTAGGGCATAAGAGGAGGAAGCAAAAGTGGGAGACAGAGCAGAGGGGAGGGTGATGAGGAGAAGAAAAACAAGGGGGGAAAAAAGAGAGGAGGACACAGACAGGAAAAACAGACAAAGGAAGTGACAATCAGACAGGAGGGCAGATAAGACCGAGAGAATGAGACTCAGATCAGAATACCGGTAAGAACAAATAAGACTACAAACACAAACCTATCAGACTGGAACTGAATCAATACAAAACTAAATCACAGCAGGCTTCAAACCAGTCCATGAATACGGAGCTGCTAATCTGACTTTAGATAAAAAAAATACAGGAAATAAAAGCCAGTCTTTTTAATGTACAGTGGGGATTTGAGAGTCCACATTGAAAATCTATTTTAACCTAGAAAAATGTACATTTCTAGGATGTTGATAACTGTAAAACAAAGAAAAGTCATGATGTATATTTAAAATTCTGTAGTTCTAAGTCACTAAACAAATAAGCGTATGTGTGACACTGACCATGTGAACTTGTTTGTATAAAAGGTCAGATTTTCTTGCTAGTACTGATTCAAACCATAAAAATCATATAAAAATTTCAATTACATTTTTCATCATGTGGATGAAATGATTTATAATGAAAAAATTATTTGAATGAAAAAAAAAAAACTATTAAATTAGAAAAATGCAAAGCATTTTCTCAATTGCATTCAAGACTTTTGGACTCCACAATGCTCAGATAAATTTCACAGACTTTGGGTAACTTTCAGGGTAACTCTTACAAACAACCCCCAGAACACCTTAGCAACAGATAATGTAGCAATGTACAAACCATGCATCAGACCTTAGAAACTGCTTATCAACACCCTGGCAACCAAGAGTTCAGCATGAGCAAGCACCACGCAGATTTTCTGACAAAATGTAATATAAATAATTAAGATTATTAAAATAAGATGAATAATTTAAACTGACAACACACACTCTGGATTCCTCTTTTAGAAATGCCTTGTGATTAATTGCCCTGCTGGGGGGGGGAAGCTTAAGCTGAGAGCTTTTGGAACATGATAATTGGTTTCTAGCTGGTCTAAGTTGTCAGTAGACACTTTTGGACCAGCAGCATGCCAGCTTCTGGTGATTAAGCTGGTTTTTGGAACACAGTAGCTTGTTGACTAACTAATGACCCACTTAGATCAGCTAATGACCAGCTTAGACCAGCTAGAGACCAGCCATCATGTAGGTTTCGTTGGTAGAGCACATGACTTTCTGTAACATCCACATCCAGACACTTCAGTTTGACAAAACAAACAAACAAAACCTACAGAGATCAAAATTTGTTTGAAAATGAATCCCATATGAACAGTGATTTAGTGACAGTGCTCTTTGATTGTTACTATGTCCTGTCCAATTCTCCCACTGACACACTCTGTCCAATGTAACAGTGACCTCTCATGCCAATCACAGAGAGACAAAGAAAGCGTGAACAAATGAGAGAGGGTCTAGGTATCACAGACTGCAGATTAGCCATACACAGACAAGTTTCTCACTGCAGACCACAGAGAGAGGATCAAAATCCATCAGGCCGTTCTGTCACCAGGCAGAGCAGACAGAAAGCATTAGACCAGACAAGAGAGAGAGAGTGTGTGGGTCAGAGAGCTAGAGCGAAGGTGTGTGTGTGTGTGAGAGAGGCAGAGGAAGATAATAGAGATTTGTAGATGGAAAGAAGCAAAGTGTGTCTTGAAGGTGACATATTCAGTGGAGTAGATGGAGGTCACATCAGTAGGTGTCATTACTTCCTGCCATAGCCGATTATCTCCCGGCCACTTTATGGAATAGTTTATGACAAGGATATGTCTAATGCAGAGACAGAGACATCTCCAACTGTCAAGCAGAAGTTTTCATTATATTTATGCATGTTATAATCAGTGGTTGTGAATGGTTGTGCTCCAGTGTAGCATTTTTCGATTGCTGGATATCCGTTCAGTGAAATCACAGAACAAAATGCAAATAAATGTGTCACCATTTCTGATATACACACCCACTGACATACAGCAGCTAAGAAAAAAAAAAAGGATTATCGTTTCATAGCTGCTTTTTGACATGACACTAACAAATGTTTAGAATAATAATAGCTTAATATCCAATGTGAATATTTTATTAATACTAAATAATACTTCGAAATAATACTACTAATAAAATATTCCTAATGAACATGATTAATAATTTATTTTATTTTGTTATTTTTTGTATCATATATTAATAAGTTTTGTTAGCATTGCATAATAATAAAAATAACGAAATATTCCTATTTAATATGATTTTGTTAGTTAGTATCATATAGTAATTATTATTACACTCTTAGAAATGCTGGGTTAAATACAACCCAGTGCTGGGTAAAATAGGGACAAACCCAGCAATTGGGTTGTTTTGACCCAGCGGTTGGGTTTGTCCCTATTTTACCTAGCACTGGGTTGTATTTAACCCAGCATTTTTTAGAGTGTACCTATAATTTTTTATTATTACATTCAGAAGTTTAGATCTAAATGGTCACAAATTTATTTTCTTCTGTTTTTTGTAGCCTATCAAACACTGCTCAAGTTGCATGTTGCTAAGTATTTATGCAAACAATGCGTTACTTTACCTGTGAACACCAGTTTCTTGTTGAACACACAGTGTTGTAATGGTGTTGTTGAGTGCTATTCTTTAGAGACCCACCACGTTTTATCAGTAAACCCAATATTAAAGCACACAAACTTTTACTGTTAGGCAAAAATGATTGCTCATTCAATAAGAACCAAGGATTGGCCAGGATGGTTAAACAGGCATCCAACAACCTACTACTCAATTAGTAAAGTTGACTAGCAAATTTAACAGTGGAAGGAATTCAATATTCATATACAGTAGTTGAGAGATGCAACTTCTTGAAGAGTGTGCATTTATTGGTCAAAGTAGTGAACTGCACAAATGTCATGTAATATCCTAAAGGACTGCAGCAGGTGTGTGTGTGTGAGAGACAGTATTCATGTTCACATGACCCCCCCAAAGACATCCATTTGAATCTGTCTGCAGTGGCAGTGCTCTAGCGGTACAACTTTCCCAAGGTGTGTGTGTGTGTGTGTATATGTGTATGTATATATATATATATATATATATATATATATATATATACACTGTATGTAATATTAGATTAAGAGTTTTATTTCAAATTAAGTTCTTTTGAAGTTTCTATTCACTTAAGAATCTTAAGAGAAAGTATCACTGTTTCCACAAAAATGTTAAGCAGCACAACTGTGCAACTAAGCAACAAAATCAGCATATTAGAATGATTTCTGAAGAATCGTGTGACACTGAAAACTAGAGTAATTGCTGCTGAAAATTCAGCTTTGCCATTACAGGAATAAATTACATTATAAAATATATTAAAATAGAAAGCAGTTATTTTAAATTGCAATTATATTTTACAATATTACCGTATTTTTCCACAGTATTTATTAGTATTTACAAATAAATGCAACCTTTGTGTGCATAAGCGACTTTCAAAAACGTAAAAAAATAAAAAAAATAAAAAAACCTTTTGAATGGTGGTGCATATAACAAATCTGCCAGTTGTGTGGTTATTTAATCATTGAGACCTGTTGGTAACAGAGCCAGAACTGACTACCTGCGGGTTAGACAGCTTATTTTACAACAGCAAATACATTACACAACACAAACCAAAACCTAAGGCTAAATCTCCACTGCAGAGGACCTTTGAAGAGATAGATTAAATTGACAAGTAGAGTGATTTTGTTTGTCAGCGTGTCTATCGCAGTCAGGACACTCCTACATAACATCCAAGTGTTTTGACAGGCAATTGAGAGCATCAGCGGCGAGACGGCAATGAGCGTTTTGACTGTTTACGACTTGACAGAGATCCATGCATCTTTCATACAGAGGACTCTTCGCCTGGGATATGATTTAATGTGGCGTTTCATATACGCCACGCTTTGCTTTATGGATGCATACGCCTTTTGGTGCTCTAGTGGAAAATTTCCAAAAAGGTCTGACAAACCTGTCTGAGGGCGTTTGTGAAGGAGCGATCACACAGGTTGTCTGTGTGCTGAAATGAAAGGCCAGAGGCATGCAGGGAGAGTGAGAGAACAACACAAAACAAGCTGGCAGACTGGCACCCTGCTGGGCACCAGGAGAGTGGGCATCCAGCCCAGCCATGCACAGGAACCATCAAACAAACAGCACAGAAAATCTGAACTGGGTACCACAGCCACGTTCGCCAACGCAGCCCTGTCTCCACAGCTATGCCACACGGGTGCTTTCACCGTCAATAACAAGATTATTTAAAAGGAACGCAGACGTCGATGGGGGAGGGGTGACTTCTTGGTGAAAAAGCACATATTTCTGCTTTGGAAACATTTTGAGCCTGTTCTTGTGACAATGTTTAATTACAGATTCAGCAATTCTAATCATAGTTTGCATGAGCCAAATATAACCAGCGCTTATTTGGGACTCCACGGTTAAGGGTGGACACGACCAAAAGAGATGACAGCTAAAGGTGTGGTGACCTAAACACGCATGTTGTGGTCTAAACAGCAGCTCACCAAGCCCACAAACTCTAACAACCATGGCCAGTATTATAAAAACCTTGCCAGACACGTTTTTTTTTTGTCTTTATTTCATTTAAAAAGGTGCAAGAAGCATGCCTTAGGGCATACTTAGCTATGAAGGGAGTTTCTGAAAGATCTTTTGGAAGGGAGGGAAAATAGCTTTGCTTTCTAAAACATTCCTCCATGACCCATCGAATGAACTTGCAGAGAGAGCTTCAGTGGCGAGAATCACACTAGTGCATCTGAGAACATTAGAGTTCGGGTGGGACAGAGTTCACTGGTGACATTTCCAAGAAGAGGGTTTAGCGAGAGGAGAAAGAGAAAGTGAGAGACGGAGAGAGGGATGAAGGAAGGAAGGAAGAAAGTTGGCTCTTTATTCCTCAAAGCCGTGTTGTTGTTGTTAGCCACACCCTCCGCCTTATTAAAACGCCGTCCTTCATGGGTGGTCCTGTTTAAGGCTAAGAAGAACAAAGTATGGATTTCTAACGAAGCACAGATCGTTTTGTGGTTTACTCGGGCTGTCGAGGGTGATGAGTCCCTCCCTGAGGCTGGATCCTGCACCAGCTGCACTGCTGCTTTTAAAAGCTTCAGGCAGAACAGGCAGTTGATATACATTAGGTTACAGGTTTGGGTCTTGTTTGGAGCAAGATCTGTTACAAAGACATGTGCGGAAGTACTACGGTGCTGTTCTTGTTGCAAATTGTAGCATGGTTTCCAAAAAAATATTAACCAGCACAACTGTTTTCAACACTGATAATAATAAGAAATGTTACTTGAGCAACAAATCAGAATATCAGAATGATTTTTGAATGATCATGTGACATTGAAGACTGGAGTAATGGCTGCTGAAAAATCAGCTTTGCTATCACAGGAATGAGCTACATTTTTAATAGTGCTGTCAAACGATTAATCGCATCCAAAATAAAAGTTTTTGTTTAAACATATGTGCGTACCGTGTATATTTATGATGTATATATAAATACACAAACATACATATATATATATATTTTTTTTTGCAAATATTTACATGCACATATATTTATATTCATATATAATTTATAATATATACAAATAATATTTTATATAGAATTTTTCACAAGAGAATTATTATAGAATAATTTTTCACAATATTACTGTTGTTTAGGGCTGTCGCGAGGGCTGTTAGAATGTATAAAACACATTATTAGACTGTTTCCCAAGGCTGCATGATATATTAAACCCATTTAAAAATAATTTAAGCATAATTGTGAATTCACAAACACTACGATTTAATGAAATAATTATATGTGATGCAGTTCTAATACAGTATATGCACTTTAATTATTTACATGCATGTAGGTTAAGTACGTGCGTCACACAGCGGCTCCATTCACAGTAGTTCCACAGGAACTGTTATCATTTACATGTGTGGAGCGTCTTAAACTCCATCTTTGCATGTTGATGTGAGTTTGGGTTTATTATAACATTCATCTGGGAACGCAACATGCGCCATTTCATCAGATTTGTAAGGTAAATCATTTATAAATCTACGCAAACTCAGGAGAATACATCGCGGTTTCAAAATAAAAGCTCAAACCCTCACTCTGAGTTTACACGTTTTGATGTCCACATATTCTTTTAATTACAGTGGCTATAGCATTTCTGTCCTAAAGAAATGGCCAAATATTAAAGATTAAGTGGACATTTGAATTAAATGGTGCTTGGTCAATATTAAACAAGGATTAGATCGCACAGTAATGTGTAAAAAGAATCATCAGGCCGTTGGCGCCCCCTGCAGCCCTTTGTTGTAATGCGTAATGTACATTAGCTCTATCGTTTCTAATACATTGTGTATTTTAACAATTTTGTTCAATAAAACCATATAAATTTTTGCTTTTGATACTTTATTTGAACTAATTATTATTGCCTCATTCCTATTATATATGTATTTTAAATCATTTTAAAGGCTATTGTTCACTTACATCTATTTTTATTACCACAAAAAAAAAGAATAATTATAGGGCACTATGAAAACAGTTTTATTTCCAAATTAATTTTTTTTCCATTTTCATTTTTCTATACTCTGTTTTAATGGTTAAATTAAATTTTATTAATCAAAAAGCCTGTCTAATTAATTGGGTTTTACAGTTTTATCTTTACCAAATTCTGTTTTCCATTTTAATGGTTCCATTAAATTTTAATAATCAAAAGCATCTCCAATTAATTGATTTCATTTAAAAAAAGAAAAGAAATACTGCACATTTACATTTTTCTCCTAAATAAATTTTGGTAAATAATATTTCTGGTAAATACGCTTTTAAAAAGTGTTTTTTGATTATAATTTTATTATTAGTAGACAAGAATATGCGGATGTGTTGTCATTCTTGCACTATAATACTGAACTTTGATTTCAGTGATTTGGACTATGAGATGGACACTTGCTTCTTGAACTTTGTTGGACTTTACTTTTGGATTTCATTTGGTTTAATGAAATGTAGTTTAATAAAATATTCTTAAGTAAAATTGTTGAGGGTTTTTGTGAGACATTAATCGTTTAGATTAATCGATAAATTAGTCGATAGATTCATTGAAATAGTCGTTAGTGGCAGCCTTACTGTTGTTACTGTATTTGTCATCAAATAAATGCAGCTAGGGTGAGCATTAAAGACTTCCTTCAAAAAACATTTAAATGATTTATAGATTTATTTTTAACGTCAAATAACTGATATCCAGAAATGATTTTAAGGCTATATAATAAAAAAGAATTATTAATTTTTTGGGGTTATAGCTAATGACTAAAAATCTAAAATCAATAAAACTACAATCAATAGGTGTCAATGACAAATTAATGTTGCAATGTATAGGTGGATAATTAGGTATCACAATTGTAATGTTCAGTACGAAATACAATTAACCATTAATTTTGAAATTAATAGTTGATGAGAAATTTGAATTGTTGAAGTGGGACCTCTGTTTTAGAAAAGCACTATTCAAGAAATAGATAATAGTTCACTGTTATCTAGCGGTATCCATTTAAGTAAGCGCTAAATGATGGCAAAAATAATCTAAAACAATTGTCCACAATTAAAAATCTAATATTGGTTGGAAAATATTCAGTATTGACTACAATACTAATATTTAAAAAAAAAAAAAAAAAAAAGGGGGAAAAAAAGGCCCCTTAATATAGGCCAATAAGCCATAGAGGTAGTAGACACAATATTAAAGGTCAGTTTACATAGAAAAATACTGGTCAAACTGATTATCAGCTAAATTTCAAAATTGGAGTTGAACTAAGCTGAAGCTACTCTTGGTAAAAGCAGGACATTGTGCATGGGCATCAGGATCATCCTGGGTAATGCCAAAAGCACTCAGACTGGCATGACGACACTGGCCTTTATCAATAATTCATAGTGGCACCTCGGGGCTGCTTAACCCGGCCCGGCTTTCAGTGTGCTGAGCTCAATGTGGAGCCATGACTGCAAGAGAGGCTGCTGTTCCAATAGACAATCTGTTTGGCTCAATTTCTGACGGCCATTTTGTTTAGGAGCTTTCAATATATCACTTTCCCATCACAGCTGCACCTTTTGGGATGTTTTAAGGTGCAGATGTCTGTGAAGTGCTCAAAATGCTGCAGAATTCAAAGGATAATTCAAAACCACACGTTCATGTTTAGCAGAAGCATATGTGAAGAGTCTCTGTGAGAGGCAGGAAAAACTACTGAAAGGCCTTTTCTACCTAGTGTGGGAATTCCCCAGGACAAAATTCATAATTTATGATCCAGACAGAACATGAACTTTTCACTCCAAGAACAGAGAAAGAGTCTGTGTTTATAGAACCGTCACTGGCAGGCCAGCCAGAGCAGCAAACTGCACAAAGCGAACACCAGCTCTAGACAGACAGTAATGCTTCAGACAGACGGATGAACAGAAATGAATAATATTACACAATGCATCTGCCAAATCTTAATTTAATATTAAATTCTAGATCCAAAAATGCTTTTGTTGCCAAGACCGTCTCACTGGTAAACAAGTGTAACTTACTATGGTAAACATTGTTGTTGGCCAAAACACCAACATTCTAACACTGTTCAAATGAAGACATAAAATGAGTTCAGAAGCTTGGGGTTGGAAAGATGTGTTGAAATCTCTTATGCCCATCAAGGCGGCATCAAAATACAGTATAAACAGTAATACTGTGAAATATTATTACACATTAAAACAACTGTTTTGCATTTTAATACATTTTAAAATGCAATTTCTTCCTGTGATGACAGTCTTCAGTGTCACATGACCCTTCAGAAATTATTCTAATATGCTGATTTGGTGCTCAAGTCTTATTATTATCAATGTTAAAACCAGTTGTGCTGCTTAATATTTTTGTGAATACGGTTATACATTTGTTTCAGGATTCTCTGATGTATGGAAAATGACTGCATTTACTTGAAATTAAAATCTTTTGTAACATTATAAATGCCTTTACTGGCACTTTTGATCAATTTAATGCATCTTTGCTGAATAAAACTAGTAATTTAAAAAAAAACTTACTGACCCCAAACCTTTGAACAGTAGTGTAGATCAATTTAATATGATTTTACACCAATAACAATGACTTTAATTAATGATATTTTGGCAAAAACTATAGTCAATATGATAAAAATTTGTACATTTTAACAATGTTTAACAAAGTGTAGCTACTAAATAAGGTTCAACACTGCTCTTTACAATGAGTTCAAGATGACAGTTTGTATTCTTAACACTAGTTACTCTTCAACAGTTCATATGAAATGAATGTGGCAAAACCAGTAAATAACACGTAACTTTTCAATTATCAAGAAATACATGTCAGAAATAAGCTGTCAGTATAAACAAACGTCTCTATCTCTCCATAAATGTTTGCTCGCAACCCCTAGACAGTCGTCTTGTGGGCGCTTTGTTTATAAAGTCCGGAAATGCAGGACACATTTGCTCCAGACTCGAGTTAAAACACTGTCTGCTGGCTTTGCGTACCAGACGCATTCAGAGACAGATTGCGGAGATGGCGGAGAGCCGAGATCAGACATTTACGGAAACATAACGCGCGTGAAGCAGCTGATAAGAGCCGACAGCCAGACAAGACTGCAGGCGGAACTAAATAAAACACAGTCAGAGTTAAACTACATGCTCTAGCTTGAGTCCCATTTACAGACGTCAATACGCAAAAGACTTCTGACATAATTATCCATGAAGAGGAAAAAAAAAAAAAAAAGTTAAACACTCACAAATCTCCATTCCCTGGAGTTGGGATCCGCATGTGACGTTAGAGCCATCCGGTGCGGTGAGGTTTCGCATGGAGTACGTGGGAGACTTCAACCGGTGCACGAGCCAGCCGGTGTGCGCACGTCCAACAGCTCGCGCCGAGATTGAAAGCCCTCGGCAACAGCCTTGACATGCTGTTTTTTCACTACATGCTCTCGGGTAACCGCTTCACTTCGCTCTGACTTACTAAACTGAACTCGTCCGCTCTCTATCTCTTTTTCTGACCCCTCCGGTTGAACACAAAAATCAGAGTGTTTGTGAGATCAAGCCGCGGAGCTTCTCTCCACCCCCACACTCTTTTTTTCACTGCAAGAGTCTACTCGCACGCACAGCTGGTCTGTCGGTGACCGGCTGAGGAGGGGGTGGTTGAGCGCAGTGCTCGGGTGTCTAGTGTTACACCTCCCCATTAATGCCAGACACAAGCAGTCAAGGCAAGCATTGTAGGGGGCTGACCTTGGAATGACCCCGCTGTCTGGCGACACAGAGCACATGTGTCCCGAACTACAGCCCCCCTCCGTCTAACTACAGCCCCTACAGTCTGTCTATAAATAACCTGGCAGCTCTATGGGCTTTTATTGTGGGGCAAGGCAATATACCAGAATCCACACTGGGCCAAAGGGGAGGAAGAGGTGCTAAATAGCCTGTAATCCGGAAAAATGTCATAAAGTTTAATTTTTATTTATATTAAAAAAAATTAATAAGTAAAATAAATAAATAATTCATGTAATAGTTATACTTTCAATCTTTAAAAATAATCTCCATCTCTCTCTCATATATATATATATACATATACATATACATATACACATACACATACACTACATAAAAAAAAAAAATCTATCTATCTATCTATCTATCTATCTATGTGTGCGTGTGTGTGTGTGTGACCCTGGACCACAAAACCAGTCATAAGGGTCAATTTTTTTAAAATGAAATTGAATAAGCTTTCCATTGTATGGTTTGTTAGGATAGGACAATATTTGGCTGAGATACAACTTTGAAAATCTGGAATCTGAGGATGCAAAAAAATTCTAAATACTGAGAAAATCGCCTTTAATGTTGTCCAAATGAAGTTCTTCGCAATGCATACTACTAATCAAAAATTAAGTTTTGATATATTTATGGTAGGAAATTTACAAAATATCTTCATGGAACATGATCTTTACTTAATATCCTAATGATTTTTGGCATAAAAGAAAAATCAATAATTTTGACCATACAAAAAAGTATTTTTGGCTATTGCTACAAATATACGCTTAAGACTTAAGACTAGTTTTGTGGTCCAGGGTCACATATTATAAACCGATATGTAAAATACTAACAACTAAACTTAAACTAAATAAACCAAACAAATCTAATCTTTAAAATTTTGCATTACATTTTTAATGAGACAACTAAAACACTTCATTATATCAGTAAAATATAAATATCGTATCCAGGCAAATAAACAAAAAGCTTTTCAATTAAAAACATAATTGTGTGTTTTTTTTTTTTTTAACTGAATAAAAATATTACTATCATTCCTGGCTGGGTCAGGGACACTGAATTGAAATTTTAAGAGCCCTAGTTAGCAATTCAGCCCTCGGGGGAATAAAATGACATTTATCTGAGGTCTAGTCTGGAAGTTGCTTGTACACACGTATGCAGCCAGACACATCCCCCCGTTAAAGCAGACATGGGGGAGAGACAGAGTCGGGGGTTTAAGGGTCAAGTCTGAATTCGAATGGCTGTCTGAGGAGGAAGTCTCTGGGGCAATGAGGTGGATTCTCCCAGCATGCTAATGCTACCGGGGCTGGTTTTGAGGTGAGAGAGACCTGCCACTACGTAAACTACCACACCTTATCTGTTATCCATCATAAAATATAACCCAAATAAAGAACATTCAAATAAAAAAAAAATCATTAAATGAAAAAACTGATAAATTTTTAATGAGAGAAGTTTTGTTGCTATCTGATGAACAGCACCACCTTGTGTCTCCACTTCACAAATGTCTCAGGGGTCAGAAATATTTTCAGGTATTTTTCAGATGGAGCAGGGACTCTGACTCGCTGTTACATATTGTATGAAGTTTTGTATTTTAAGCCTGGATCATAATAATAATAATGATGATGGGAACAGTATTATTTTAATGTATTTGCATTCTTATGATGTTTACCCTGCAAATCCATTCAAATAATCATTATTGATGTAATAAAGTCAAACACATTTCACTTTTAATTTGGGAATATTACATTTTGTTTAACGCATATATTCAATACTTCCTTACAAATAATACCCCAAATAATACAAATAAATAGTACCCCCTCTTTATTTTACATTTTCGACCACAAAATAAACTAATATCAGTTCAAATCAACAGCAACATTGTACAACCCATCAGCTTGAAAAAAAAAAAAAAAAGTTTAATCTGCTTATGTTAGTAGAGACTTGAAATAGTTATGCTAATAGTACAATGCTCTTTGAACCAGCAACTGGTGACTTGCAAAGATCATAATCCTGCTCTGACAACCTTGAAGAAAACCTGACAGTTTACCTGAGAGTTCATAACAAAAAGCAAACATTGCAAGCTCATACAACGCGTCCAAAAAACAGCTGATGACTAGATCCTCAAAATGCCAGTGCCGTTTTACAGATTACAGCAAGAACTAAATTACACGGTGAGCTTCACTTGATGACAGGTTTCCTTTTTTTTCCACAAATCATCCTGTGTGTATGTGGCAGCTATAAAATTGTGCAACCCGGTCTGTCGACAGAGGGCAAGTCCTGCAAAACAGCGAGATGCAGACATGTGAAAACATTCCAGTTATAACTGCAAGAATAAAAATGGCAGCCATCGCAGAGACACTTCCATCTGCAACCTGCGTTCTGTGATATTCGCGCAAATCCCTGCAGGACGTGGTGTGTGAGACGGGAAGGAAGGGGAAATTCAAATTGTCTGCTTGTGCGAGAGAGTTTATGACTGGGGATTGCTATCTGCAAAGCCAAGATGGGCCGCCTGCAGATGTGATGCACTGCAGTGTGTGTGTGTGTGTGTGTGTGTGTGTGTATATAATCATCAGGTATTGAGTTTTTTTTCACCTCTCTCCTGCAGCCTGCTGAGCATCGTAATGGGTCGTCTGCCCAAGAGTGAGGTAATGTCTAGGTTTAATGCCAGCCTCCTGCACTAGCGCACACACACAGGGGCACAACAGGAAGAACAGCAGGCACCGCAACTCCCAAAATGGCTGCTGTTGTGACTCTTAATGATGCTGACAACATAATTAGCATTTTGCTAACGAGCCACATGGCAGTGCTTCCTTCCCCGGACGCTGCCATACGGCCTCATGGACAACACCTGCGTACTCTCGGACCCCCTTTATGACACATCATCTCCTCGGTAATACAGACACAGCGACTGCAAACGGTCATCAAAGAGGAAGATCTCGGTGACAAATAACCATGTGTTTCGCGAAGTGGGCCACTACCCAGCAGGCTGTCAGTTCTGACTCCCAGTCGTAGCAAAAAACTATAAAAACCTCATTAAATAATAACAGCACCCCATATGTCCAGTTGACATCTTTGCGTGTTTACAAACAGGAGGAGCTAACCTGGGGGTTTGATGTGTTGCTGTTGGGGAATTTTAGGAAATACAAAAACCAAGCACATACAACAAAAAAAGAGCAGTAACAGAACTACAGTATGTGTTGAAGTGAACACTAGAAATGTGATGCGCTTATGTTTGTTTTCACAAGAGAAAGTCAGGCTGCTGATGTAGTTTGTGTAGCTTTAAATATTTAAAGAGATCAATTTTGACATTTACTCACCCTCATGTCTTTCGAAACCCGTGACTTTCTTTTTGTGTCTGTAGAACACGAAAAGACATGTTTATAGCAGATTGTCTAAGCTTCTAATTTCTATACAACGAAAGTGAATGGTGATCAAAATCCAGCGACCAAATTTGTCAAGCAAGATTTTCTATGAATAGAATTCAATTTCAGTCTGTAACCGCAGTGTGATTGTATAGCTTTAGAAGTTTTAAAATACAGGGCACAAGTCACATGGAGTATTTTTATGGAGATTTCAATGCGCTTTTTGACCAAAAATGAGCCCCTGGGCTTCAAAAAAGAAAAAAAATCTAATTCTAAATCTAATAGATATTTCAGTTTTTTTAATTATATATAAAAAATAAAATGGTAATTTTTTTCACTTAAAGTGTTTAGGAAAAATATCAATCATATGAATTAAATTTTATCTTTTTTTTTTTTTTTTTTTTACAATGTATTATTAATAATAAAAAAATGTAAAATTTTCACTTAAAGTGTTAAGGAAAATAAAAATAATATAAAATATTATTATTTTACAGTACAACTGTAAAATTACAATAATATTTATGGATGTCTTTATTCATTCTCAAACATTAAACTTAGGGGGCCGATAAATCTATATCCAAATTGTTATATACTTTTTGAGAGCCTGATTACAAAAAAGGTCTCATCATTAAAAGCCACATCCCAAACACTTCAACATAAGCAGCCTAGTTTGAACGGTGTACGTTTTAAAAATATTTTTACTCTCCCATTACCAAATTTAGTCATAAAAAAGTCTTACAAATAAATAAAATAATGCATAAATAATGCAAACAAGTCACTGGACATCATTACACGTGTAAAGAATCAAAATGAATGTGCCATAGATCAATAAAACGGAATAGCCACTGCACAGACAATAATTAAATGATTTTAATTACTAAACCATATTGTTGATGAAAATAATAAGAGAAAAATACAAGTGGTTGTTGTTATTAATAATGTATCGATGATTTTGAAAAAGTAACAAATTAATACCACTGTTTTAAATAGCAGCCGTTGAGCTGCGCGTGCTGAAGCTGAAGAGCTGAATGAACACGGTAAACTGAAGCGTTTTGCTGGCAGTTTATTTAACTCAAGGAAATGCATCCTGAGATTAATATTAATACAACAAACATAATATTACAACTTATATATGTACAAAATGACGCAGTTATTGCGTGCTATAGTCAGAATGTGTGATCCTGTTGTGGATGCGCTCTTTCCATATCAACGCGCTGAAACACAGCAACTAAACCCAAAGAATTCACAACGTTTTATTATAATAATGTTCTCATTAGAATGTTATATAACATTCCCAATCATAGTTATTAATGTTGTGCACTGCTGTTTGAGCTGCGTGCGCTGAGCTAAAGATGATCACCGGTAAACTGAAGCGCTCTTTTAACTTAACCAAACGCATTCTATATGAGATAAATCAGATATACATCAAATAAACACAATATTACAACGTACAATTGCACAAAAGGCTGCAAACGAACAGCGCGCATCTGAAGTGTCTCTGAAGGAAATAATGCATTATTTATCGGCTTTAAGATATCGGCCAAATTTTCTTATCAGGCCGATACCGATAACAGAAAAAAATAGCATTTATCGGCCGATACCGATATGGTGGCCGATATATCGTGCATCCCTAATTAAACTATTAAGCTTTTATTTTGGAGGAAAACCACAGGGAGCCCTTAAAGCTTCTCTTTGTGTTTACAACAGCTAGTTTATAAATCATTTCTCATTACAAGTTTTGGAATATGGTGCACATTGGGTTCCCAAATGCACGTCATAAGCGACCCAAACTCAGAGCAGATGTAGAGATGAATTTGTGTGGAGCAGCATTTACAGCGAGTCGAGCTGCTTTGAGACACAGATCCCAGATCTTCTAAAATGAAACAGATCTGGGCCTAAGTTGTAACTGAAAACTGAAAGCTGTAACTAAATCAGCATACTATCATCTCAAAAACATTGCAAGAATTAGAGGTTTTGTTTCCAGTCAAGACTTGGAGAAACTTGTTCATGCCTTTATCACCAGCAGGGTGGACTATTGTAATGGTCTCCTCACCGGCCTTCCCAAGAAGACCATTAGACAGCTGCAGCTCATCCAGAACGCTGCTGCCAGAATTGACTAGAACCAGAAAATCTGAGCATATTACACCGGACTTTTCCAAACTCCCTGAAAACTGCAGTTGTTAAACCCCTTCTGAAAAAGAGAAATCTTGATAACACCATATTGAGCAACTATAGACCAATATCAAATCTTCCTTTTATAGGAAAGATTATTGAAAAGGTAGTCTTTAATCAGCTGAACAAATACTTAAACTCAAATGGATACCTGGACAATTTTCAATCTGGTTTTCGACCGCATCACAGCACAGAGACAGCACTCATTAAGATAATAAATGATATTCGCTTAAATTCTGAATCTGGCAAAATATCAGTGCTGGTACTACTAGATCTCAGTGCTGCGTTTGATACTGTCGATCATAACATACTACTAGAGAGACTGGAAAACTTGGTTGGGCTTTCTGGCATGGTAATTAAATGGTTCAGGTCATACTTAGAAGGGAGAGGTTATTATGTGAGTATAGGAGAGCATAAGTCTAAGTGGACGTCCATGACATGCGGAGTCCCACAAGGCTCAATTCTTGCACCGCTCTTGTTTAGCCTGTATATGCTCCCACTAAGTCAAATAATGAGAAAGAACCAAATCGCCTATCACAGCTATGCAGATGATACCCAGATTTACCTAGCCTTATCTCCAAATGACTACAGCCCCATTGACTCCCTCTGCCAATGCATTGATGAAATTAACAGTTGGATGTGCGAGAACTTTCTTCAGTTAAACAAAGAAAAAACCGAAGTCATTGCATTTGGAAACAAAGATGAAGTTCTCAAGGTGAATGCATACCTTGACTCTAGGGGTCTAACAACTAAAAATCAAGTCAGGAATCTTGGTGTGATTCTGGAGACAGACCTTAGTTTCAGTAGTCATGTCAAAGCTGTAACTAAATCAGCATACTATCATCTCAAAAACATTGCAAGAATTAGAGGTTTTGTTTCCAGTCAAGACTTGGAGAAACTTGTTCATGCCTTTATCACCAGCAGGGTGGACTATTGTAATGGTCTCCTCACCGGCCTTCCCAAGAAGACCATTAGACAGCTGCAGCTCATCCAGAACACTGCTGCCAGAATTCTTACTAGAACCAGAAAATCTGAGCATATTACACCAGTCCTCAGGTCCTTACACTGGCTTCCAGTTATATTTAGGATTGATTTAAGTACTTTTACTCGTTTATAAATCCCTCAATGGCCTAGGACCTAAATATATAGCAGATATGCTCACTGAATATAAACCTAACAGACCACTCAGATCATTAGGATCGAGTCAGTTAGAAATACCAAGGGTTCACACAAAACAAGGGGAATGTGCTTTTAGTTATTATGCCACCCGCAGTTGGAATCAGCTTCCAGAAGAGATCAGATGTGCTAAAACATTAGTCACATTTAAATGCAGACTCAAAACTCATCTGTTTAGCTGTGCATTTATTGAATGAGCACTGTGCGATGTCCGAACTGATTGCACTATATTATATGTATAATCGTTTTCTTCAATTCATTTTAAACCTCTTAAATCAATTTTTAAAAAAAATAATTTTCAACGTTTTTAAATTCCTTGTTTTATTGTTGTGATTATTGTTTTTATTTTATTTTATGTAAAGCACTTTGAATTACCATTGTGTATGAAATGTGCTATACAATAAACTTGCCTTGCCTTGCCTAAGAGCAAACCATGAGGTTAAAGAATTTGTTTGATCTTTTCTATAATAAAGTGATTTTTAGCTCTCTCACTGTAAACTGAATCACACACTCAGTCAGTTTGTCCCAATTTAGCAGACAGTGATCCGTGATAAACTTATTTTGCTTCTCTGCAACATATTAAAGCAAATTTTTGTGTTATGTTTGGCTGAACTAACCCTTTAATATGAGTCTCTGGATCACTTTTTAATGGTTTTACCTTTTTAAAACTGTGATCAATTACCCTAATTTTGTTCTAAACCCAAAGGATCTTCAAAACTCAAATTATATTTTGAGTATTTTATATATATATATATATATATATATATATA